>NC_047148.1:3015013-3212269 GCF_009829125.3 Periophthalmus magnuspinnatus | reverse complement strand
CCATAGGCACCTGAACTTGAAAAGTGAAATTGTGAAAAATCCACAATACATATCAACTTAATTCTTGCTGTGCAAAGTAGGGCCTGGGGACTTGTACAACATACATTTTAAAGTTGGGTTTATCACCTTGCAAACTAAAGTTATAGGCGTTTTCATCTTTTATTGATGCATTCGCATTTTCAGGCGCTGAAAAGCTCATTTTCACCAACATCACAGTACTCTGATATAAGTGATCAGAACTGTGCTTTCATACATTGTGGGTGCTTCTCAAGTAAAAATGAGTAGAATCCAGCAGCAAACTCACTCATAGTAAGTTGGTTTGTGCAGGGCACTCATATGACTTTAGGCGGAATTCAATGCAATTTCCCATAGGCACCCTGAACTTGAAAAGTGAAATTGTGAAAAATCCACAATACATATCAACTTAATTCTTGCTGTGCAAAGTAGGGCCTGGGGACTTGTACAACATACATTTTAAAGTTTGGGTTTATCACCTTGCAAACTAAAGTTATAGGCGTTTTCATCTTTTATTGATGCATTCGCATTTTCAGGCGCTGAAAAGCTCATTTTCACCAACTTCACAGTACTCTGATATAAGTGATCAGAACTGTGCTTTCATACATTGTGGGTGCTTCTCAAGTAAAAATGAGTATAATCCAGCAGCAAACTCACTCATAAGTAAGTTGGTTTGTGCAGGGCACTCATATGACTTTAGGCGGAATTCAATGCAATTTCCCATAGGCACCCTGAACTTGAAAAGTGAAATTGTGAAAAATCCACAATACATATCAACTTAATTCTTGCTGTGCAAAGTAGGGCCTGGGGACTTGTACAACATACATTTTAAAGTTTGGGTTTATCACCTTGCAAACTAAAGTTATAGGCGTTTTCATCTTTTATTGATGCATTCGCATTTTCAGGCGCTGAAAAGCTCATTTTCACCAACTTCACAGTACTCTGATATAAGTGATCAGAACTGTGCTTTCATACATTGTGGGTGCTTCTCAAGTAAAAATGAGTAGAATCCAGCAGCAAACTCACTCATAAGTAAGTTGGTTTGTGCAGGGCACTCATATGACTTTAGGCGGAATTCAATGCAATTTCCCATAGGCACCCTGAACTTGAAAAGTGAAATTGTGAAAAATCCACAATACATATCAACTTAATTCTTGCTGTGCAAAGTAGGGCGTGGGGACTTGTACAACATACATTTTAAAGTTTGGGTTTATCACCTTGCAAACTAAAGTTATAGGCGTTTTCATCTTTATTGATGCATTCGCATTTTCAGGCGCTGAAAAGCTCCTTTTCACCAACTTCACAGTACTCTGATATAAGTGATCAGAACTGTGCTTTCATACATTGTGGGTGCTTCTCAAGTAAAAATGAGTAGAATCCAGCAGCAAACTCACTCATAACTAAATTGGTTTGTGCAGGGCACTCATATGACTTTAGGCGGAATTCAATGCAATTTCCCATAGGCACCCTGAACTTGAAAAGTGAAATTGTGAAAAATCCACAATACATATCAACTTAATTCTTGCTGTGCAAAGTAGGGCCTGGGGACTTGTACAACATACATTTTAAAGTTTGGGTTTATCACCTTGCAAACTAAAGTTATAGGCGTTTTCATCTTTTATTGATGCATTCGCATTTTCAGGCGCTGAAAAGCTCATTTTCACAATTTCACAGTACTCTGATATAAGTGATCAGAACTAGTGTTTTTTATACATTGTGGGTGCTTCTCAAGTAAAAATGAGTATAATCCAGCAGCAAACTCACTCATAAGTAAGTTGGTTTGTGCAGGGCACTCATATGACTTTAGGCGGAATTCAATGCAATTTCCCATAGGCACCCTGAACTTGAAAAGTGAAATTGTGAAAAATCCACAATACATATCAACTTAATTCTTGCTGTGCAAAGTAGGGCCTGGGGACTTGTACAACATACATTTTAAAGTTTGGGTTTATCACCTTGCAAACTAAAGTTATAGGCGTTTTCATCTTTTATTGATGCATTCGCATTTTCAGGCGCTGGACAGCTCATTTTCACCAACTTCACAGTACTCTGATATAAGTGATCAGAACTGTTTTTTTTATACATTGTGGGTGCTTCTCAAGTAAAAATGAGTATAATCCAGCAGCAAACTCACTCATAAGTAAGTTGGTTTGTGCAGGGCACTCATATGACTTTAGGCGGAATTCAATGCAATTTCCCATAGGCACCCTGAACTTGAAAAGTGAAATTGTGAAAAATCCACAATACATATCAACTTAATTCTTGCTGTGCAAAGTAGGGCCTGGGGACTTGTACAACATACATTTTAAAGTTTGGGTTTATCACCTTGCAAACTAAAGTTATAGGCGTTTTCATCTTTTATTGATGCATTCGCATTTTCAGGCGCTGAAAAGCTCATTTTCACCAACTTCACAGTACTCTGATATAAGTGATCAGAACAGTGCTTTCATACATTGTGGGTGCTTCTCAAGTAAAAATGAGTATAATCCAGCAGCAAACTCACTCATAAGTAAGTTGGTTTGTGCAGGGCACTCATATGACTTTAGGCGGAATTCAATGCAATTTCCCATAGGCACCCTGAACTTGAAAAGTGAAATTGTGAAAAATCCACAATACATATCAACTTAATTCTTGCTGTGCAAAGTAGGGCCTGGGGACTTGTACAACATACATTTTAAAGTTTGGGTTTATCACCTTGCAAACTAAAGTTATAGGCGTTTTCATCTTTTATTGATGCATTCGCATTTTCAGGCGCTGAAAAGCTCATTTTCACCAACTTCACAGTACTCTGATATAAGTGATCAGAACTGTTTTTTTTATACATTGTGGGTGCTTCTCAAGTAAAAATGAGTATAATCCAGCAGCAAACTCACTCATAAGTAAGTTGGTTTGTGCAGGGCACTCATATGACTTTAGGCGGAATTCAATGCAATTTCCCATAGGCACCCTGAACTTGAAAAGTGAAATTGTGAAAATCCACAATACATATCAACTTAATTCTTGCTGTGCAAAGTAGGGCCTTGGGACTTGTACAACATACATTTTAAAGTTTGGGTTTATCACCTTGCAAACTAAAGTTATAGGCGTTTTCATCTTTTATTGATGCATTCGCATTTTCAGGCGCTGAAAAGCTCCTTTTCACCAACTTCACAGTACTCTGATATAAGTGATCAGAACAGTGCTTTTTATACATTGTGGGTGCTTCTCAAGTAAAAATGAGTATAATCCAGCAGCAAACTCACTCATAACTAAGTTGGTTTGTGCAGGGCACTCATATGACTTTAGGCGGAATTCAATGCAATTTCCCATAGGCACCCTGAACTTGAAAAGTGAAATTGTGAAAAATCCACAATACATATCAACTTAATTCTTGCTGTGCAAAGTAGGGCGTGGGGACTTGTACAACATACATTTTAAAGTTTGGGTTTATCACCTTGCAAACTAAAGTTATAGGCGTTTTCATCTTTTATTGATGCATTCGCATTTTCAGGCGCTGAAAAGCTCATTTTCACCAACTTCACAGTACTCTGATATAAGTGATCAGAACTGTGCTTTCATACATTGTGGGTGCTTCTCAAGTAAAAATGAGTATAATCCAGCAGCAAACTCACTCATAAGTAAGTTGGTTTGTGCAGGGCACTCATATGACTTTAGGCGGAATTCAATGCAATTTCCCATAGGCACCCTGAACTTGAAAAGTGAAATTGTGAAAAATCCACAATACATATCAACTTAATTCTTGCTGTGCAAAGTAGGGCGTGGGGACTTGTACAACATACATTTTAAAGTTTGGGTTTATCACCTTGCAAACTAAAGTTATAGGCGTTTTCATCTTTTATTGATGCATTCGCATTTTCAGGCGCTGAAAAGCTCATTTTCACCAACTTCACAGTACTCTGATATAAGTGATCAGAACTGTGCTTTCATACATTGTGGGTGCTTCTCAAGTAAAAATGAGTATAATCCAGCAGCAAACTCACTCATAACTAAGTTGGTTTGTGCAGGGCACTCATATGACTTTAGGCGGAATTCAATGCAATTTCCCATAGGCACCCTGAACTTGAAAAGTGAAATTGTGAAAAAATCCACAATACATATCAACTTAATTCTTGCTGTGCAAAGTAGGGCGTGGGGACTTGTACAACATACATTTTAAAGTTTGGGTTTATCACCTTGCAAACTAAAGTTATAGGCGTTTTCATCTTTTATTGATGCATTCGCATTTTCAGGCGCTGGAGAGCTCCTTTTCACCAACTTCACAGTACTCTGATATAAGTGATCAGAACAGTGCTTTCATACATTGTGGGTGCTTCTCAAGTAAAAATGAGTATAATCCAACAGCAAACTCACTCATAACTAAGTTGGTTTGTGCAGGGCACTCATATGACTTTAGGCGGAATTCAATGCAATTTCCCATAGGCACCCTGAACTTGAAAAGTGAAATTGTGAAAAATCCACAATACATATCAACTTAATTCTTGCTGTGCAAAGTAGGGCGTGGGGACTTGTACAACATACATTTTAAAGTTTGGGTTTATCACCTTGCAAACTAAAGTTATAGGCGTTTTCATCTTTATTGATGCATTCGCATTTTCAGGCGCTGGAAAAGCTCATTTTCACCAACTTCACAGTACTCTGATATAAGTGATCAGAACAGTGCTTTCATACATTGTGGGTGCTTCTCAAGTAAAAATGAGTATAATCCAGCAGCAAACTCACTCATAAGTAAGTTGGTTTGTGCAGGGCACTCATATGACTTTAGGCGGAATTCAATGCAATTTCCCATAGGCACCCTGAACTTGAAAAGTGAAATTGTGAAAAATCCACAATACATATCAACTTAATTCTTGCTGTGCAAAGTAGGGCGTGGGGACTTGTACAACATACATTTTAAAGTTTGGGTTTATCACCTTGCAAACTAAAGTTATAGGCGTTTTCATCTTTTATTGATGCATTCGCATTTTCAGTCGCTGACAGCTCCTTTTCACCAACTTCACAGTACTCTGATATAAGTGATCAGAACAGTGCTTTCATACATTGTGGGTGCTTCTCAAGTAAAAATGAGTATAATCCAGCAGCAAACTCACTCATAACTAAGTTGGTTTGTGCAGGGCACTCATATGACTTTAGGCGGAATTCAATGCAATTTCCCATAGGCACCCTGAACTTGAAAAGTGAAATTGTGAAAAATCCACAATACATATCAACTTAATTCTTGCTGTGCAAAGTAGGGCGTGGGGACTTGTACAACATACATTTTACAGTTTGGGTTTATCACCTTGCAAACTAAAGTTATAGGCGTTTTCATCTTTTATTGATGCATTCGCATTTTCAGGCGCTGGACAGCTCCTTTTCACCAACTTCACAGTACTCTGATATAAGTGATCAGAACAGTGCTTTCTTACATTGTGGGTTCTTCTCAAATAAAATGAGTATAATCCAGCAGCAAACTCACTCATAACTAAGTTGGTTTGTGCAGGGCACTCATATGACTTTAGGCGGAATTCAATGCAATTTCCCATAGGCACCCTGAACTTGAAAAGTGAAATTGTGAAAAATCCACAATACATATCAACTTAATTTTTTCTGTGCAAAGTAGGGCGTGGGGACTTGTACAACATACATTTTAAGTTTGGGTTTATCACCTTGCAAACTAAAGTTATAGGCGTTTTCATCTTTTATTGATGCATTCGCATTTTCAGCGCTGACAAGCTCCTTTTTCACCAACTTCACAGTACTCTGATATAAGTGATCAGAACAGTGCTTTCATACATTGTGGGTGCTTCTCAAGTAAAAATGAGTATAATCCAGCAGCAAACTCACTCATAACTAAGTTGGTTTGTGCAGGGCACTCATATGACTTTAGGCGGAATTCAATGCAATTTCCCATAGGCACCCTGAACTTGAAAAGTGAAATTGTGAAAAATCCACAATACATATCAACTTATTTCTTGCTGTGCAAAGTAGGGCGTGGGGACTTGTACAACATACATTTTAAAGTTTGGGTTTATCACCTTGCAAACTAAAGTTATAGGCGTTTTCATCTTTTATTGATGCCTTCGCATTTTCAGGCGCTGGACAGCTCCTTTTCACCAACTTCACAGTACTCTGATATAAGTGATCAAGAAACGTGCCTTTCTATACATTGTGGGTGCTTCTCAAGTAAAAATGAGTATAATCCAGCAGCAAACTCATCTCATAACTAAGTTGGTTTGTGCAGGGCACTCATATGACTTTAGGCGGAATTCATGCAATTTCCCATAGGCACCCGGAAACTTGAAAAGTGAAAATTGTGAAAAATCCACAATACATATCAACTTAATTCTTGCTGTGCAAAGTAGGGCGTGGGGACTTGTACAACATACATTTTAAAGTTGGGGTTTATCACCTTGCAAACTAAAGTTATAGGCGTTTTCATCTTTTATTGATGCATTCGCATTTCAGGCGCTGGACAGCTCCTTTTCACCAACTTCACAGTACTCTGATATAAGTGATCAGAACAGTGCTTTCATACATTGTGGGTGCTTCTCAAGTAAAAATGAGTATAATCCAGCAGCAAACTCACTCATAAGTAATTTGGTTTGTGCAGGGCACTCATATGACTTTAGGCGGAATTCAATGCAATTTCCCATAGGCACCCTGAACTTGAAAAGTGAATTGTGAAAAATCCACAATACATATCAACTTAATTTTTTGCTGTGCAAAGTCGGGGCGGGGGATTTGTTCAACATACATTTTAAAGTTTGGGTTTATCACCTTGCAAACTAAAGTTATAGGCGTTTTCATCTTTTATTGATGCATTCGCATTTTCAGGTGCTGAAAAGCTCATTTTCACCAACTTCACAGTACTCTGATATAAGTGATCAGAACTGTGCTTTCATACATTGTGGGTGCTTCTCAAGTAAAATGAGTATAATCCAGCAGCAAACTCCTCATAACGTAAGTTGGTTGTGCAGGGCACTCATATGACTTTAGGTCGGAATTCAATGCAATTTCCCATAGGCACCTGAACTTGAAAAGTGAAATTGTGAAAATATCCACAATACATATCAACTTAATTTCTTGCTGTGCAAAGTAGGGTCGTGGGACTTTGTACAACATACATTTTAAAGTTTGGGTTTATCACCTTGCAAACTAAAGTTATAGGCGTTTTCATCTTTTATTGATGCATTCGCATTTTCAGCGTTGGACAGCTCCTTTTTACCAACTTCACAGTACTCTGATATAAGTGATTAGAACAGTGCTTTCTTATATTTTGGGTTCTTCTCAAGTAAAAATTAGTAGAATCCAACAGCAAACTCACTCATAACTAAGTTGGTTTGTCCAGGGCACTCATATGACTTTAGGCGGAATTCAATGCAATTTCCCATAGACACCCTGAACTTGAAAAGTGAAATTGTGAAAAATCCACAATACATATCAACTTAATTCTTGCTGTGCAAAGTAGGGCGTGGGGACTTGTACAACATACATTTTAAAGTTTGGGTTTATCACCTTGCAAACTAAAGTTACAGGCGTTTTCATCTTTTATTGATGCATTCGCATTTTCAGGCGCTGAAAAGCTCCTTTTCACCAACTTCACATTACTCTGATATAAGTGATCAGAACAGTGCTTTCTTATATTTTGGGTTCTTCTCAAGTAAAAATGAGTAGAATCGAGACTCAAACTCTCTCATAACTAAGTTGGTTTGTGCAGGGCACTCATATGACTTTAGGCGGAATTCAATGCAATTTCCCATAGGCACCCTGAACTTGAAAAGTGAAATTGTGAAAAATCCACAATACATATCAACTTAATTCTTGCTGTGGAAAGTAGGGCGTGGGGACTTGTACAACATACATTTTAAAGTTTGGGTTTATCACCTTGCAAACTAAAGTTATAGGCGTTTTCATCTTTTATTGATGCATTCGCATTTTCAGGCGCTGAAAAGCTCATTTTCACCAACTTCACAGTACTCTGATATAAGTGATCAGAACTGTGCTTTCATACATTGTGGGTGCTTCTCAAGTAAAAATGAGTATAATCCAGCAGCAAACTCACTCATAACTAATTTGGTTTGTGCAGGGCACTCATATGACTTTAGGCGGAATTCAATGCAATTTCCCATAGGCACCCTGAACTTGAAAAGTGAAATTGTGAAAAATCCACAATACATATCAACTTAATTCTTGCTGTGCAAAGTAGGGCGTGGGGACTTGTACAACATACATTTTAAAGTTTGGGTTTATCACCTTGCAAACTAAAGTTATAGGCGTTTTCATCTTTTATTGATGCATTCGCATTTTCAGGCGCTGAAAAGCTCTTTTTCACCAACTTCACAGTACTCTGATATAAATGATCAGAACATTGCTTTCATACATTGTGGGTGCTTCTCAATTCTCAAGTAAAAATGAGTATAATCCAGCAGCAAACTCACTCATAACTAAGTTGGTTTGTGCAGGGCACTCATATGACTTTAGGTGGAATTCAATGCATTTTCCCTTAGGCACCCTGAACTTGAAAAGTGAAATTGTGAAAAATCCACAATACATGTCAACTTATTTCTTGCTGTGCAAAGTAGGGCATGGGAACTTGTACAACATACATTTTAAAGTTTGGGTTTATCACCTTGCAAACTAAAGTTATAGGCGTTTTCATCTTTTATTGATGCATTCGCATTTTCAGGCGCTGAAAAGCTCATTTTCACCAACTTCACAGTACTCTGATATAAGTTATCAGAACTGTGCTTTCATACATTGTGGGTGCTTCTCAAGTAAAAATGAGTAGAATCCAGCAGCAAACTCACTCATAAGTAAGTTGGTTTGTGAAGGGCACTCATATGACTTTAGGCGGAATTCAATGCAATTTCCCATAGGCACCCTGAACTTGAAAAGTGAAATTGTGAAAAATCCACAATACATATCAACTTAATTCTTGCTGTGCAAAGTAGGGCCTGGGGACTTTCTTTTCTTTTCTTTTCTTTTTATATTTATTTCATTCATTAAAACAAAACAAATCAATCGCATCTGCATACAGTATTACGGCTTTTGTACAATTTAAGTGAATGAAAGGGCACAGAAAAGCAAAAGCTTATAATATCTGCCCCTATCACTCAACTCTTATTCCTCATTATTCACTACATTATACAAATCAAACATGTGTGCTACTTTACAAAAAAAAAACAAAAAAAACAAACAACACAAAATCATCCTGTCACATATCAGTTATATATTTCTTAATAATGATAATTTCAAACTTTTCTTAAACATATAAATGGATTTGGATTCTTTAATATTACTTTCTAGGCTGTTCCAAAGACTGACTCCCTTGATTGAAATACATCTTTCCTTTGGTTTTGTTCTGAACACTGGTTTAGAAAATACATCAGTTCCTCTTAATTGATATCTATTTTCTCTCTTTCGAAATCTATTTTGCAACTTCTCTGGTAACACTTTTTGATGAGCTTTGTACATGGTTTTAAGAATGCCATATTCCACCAATTCGTTAAATTTCAACGTTTCTAACTGAATAAAAATTGGATTTGTATGTTCTCTATATCCACTTCCATTGATAACTCTAATAGCACGCTTCTGTAACAGAAAAACTGGTTCAATGTAGGTTTTACAAGCACTTCCCCACACTTCAATGCAATATGTCAAATATGGAACGATCAATGTGTTATACAATAAGAACAATGCATCTTGTTGAGAGACTCTTTCACCTTGTGTAATACAGCTATGGTTTGTGATACTTTTGATCTTACTTGCTCTATGTGGGATTTCCATGTCAGCTGCTCATCAATAATAACTCCTAAAAATGAAATGTACTTGTTCTTTCTATCTCTAATCCTTGTGTGAATAATCTTACCTCTGGATCTATCTTTTTACCACTAAAGACCATAAATTTAGTATTTACTAATGTTTATAGATAATTTGTTTGCATTGAACCATTTTAATATTTTTTGAAACTCAACTTCTACATTTTTTATAACCTCATTTATGTTTTTTCCTGAGTAAATAATGTGGTATAATCAGCAAACAAGATACAATTTAGTAATTTTGATACAGACATAATATCATTCACATAAAGGAGAAAAAAGTACTGGCCCCAAGACCGAACCTTCGGGTACCCCACACGTTACTTGACGGTATTCTGATTTTATGTTGTTGATTTCCACAAATTGATAACGGTTCGTTAAGTAACTTGTGACCCATTTGTGTGGTACACCTCGTTATTACCGTACTTATATAATTTCTGTAATAATATTTGATGATCTAGAGTATCAAATGCTTTTTGAAGATCGACAAAGATACTAACTAAATATTGTTTCTTGTCCATGGCATTGGTGATTTCTTCAGCCAGGTCATTAATGCTGTGGCGGTTGAATGATTGGAACGAAATCCATATTGGCTCTTACTTAAAATTTTGTATTTTCAATAAATTATTTAATCTGCTAACAAAT
Organism: Periophthalmus magnuspinnatus; assembly: GCF_009829125.3. Lineage (NCBI taxonomy): Eukaryota > Metazoa > Chordata > Actinopteri > Gobiiformes > Gobiidae > Periophthalmus > Periophthalmus magnuspinnatus. The sequence continues at coordinate 3,201,812 of NC_047148.1, read as the reverse complement.
AGTTTCTCTAATATTTTTGAGAATTGCAAAAGCAGTGATACAGGTCTATAATTTGAGAAATCATTTTTATTTCCCTTTTTAAAAAGTGGAATAACTCTGGCCACTTTCATGTGATCTGGAAATATTCCTGTGCTGAATGAAAGATTACATATATATGTGAAAGGCTCAATAACAACGTTTATCACTTTCTTGATCAATAACATATTAATATCAGTATAATCATTAGACTTTTTATTTGGACAATTTTTGAACAATTTTCAAGACTTCATTTGCCTGCACACTCTCCAAAACATACTGTTTACATTATCAGCTATTGTTGCATCATTGTTGCTTTCTTTTGGGATATTTTTTGATAAATTTGGGCCAATGTTAGAAAAGAAATTATTAAATTCATTTACAATTTCTTCTTTCCCAAAAACATCTACATTATTTTTGTAAAATAGTTTGGATATTTAAAGTTACCTTACCTTTTTGCAAAACAGTGTTTATTATACCCCATGTATTTTTTATATTGTTTTTGTTCTCATCCAATAATTTGGTGTAGTAATCTTTTTTTTTGTCTTCTCATAATTGATACAAGCTTGTTTTTATATTTTTTAATACCTAACTTCTGAATCTTTTGTTTCTCAATTTGAGAAACCTTCTGTAAGACAATTTTTCTTCCTGCATGCATTTTTCAGTCCCTTTGTCATCCATGGGTTAAGAATATTTTTCTTATCGTGTCTAACAATTTTTGTAATTTTGCAGTTTTTGTCATACAAATTGAGAAACGTTGTCATGAAAGCATTATAAGCAGTATTTAGATTATTTGTATATACATGATTCCAATTTTGTTTTTCAAGGTCTTCTCTGAAGGCCTCCAGAGCCTTACTAGATTTATCTCTCATTTAGCATTGCCGTTACATCTTCGCAAGCTCATCAAAACACAATTTTTCATAGATAATAAATACAGGAAGGTGATCACTCACATCTGCCATAAAAATACCACTGATAATGTCACCATGTATATTTGTATATATATATATTGTCAATGATAGTCGCACTATGACTAGTAATACGAGTTGGTTTAGTTATCATCGGGCATAGACCAACTGTTTCCATATAATTCCGAAACATATTTGTTGCTGCTTGATTCCCAGGTCTATGTTAAAGTCGCCCACACAAAATAACTGATTTGTTAACGTTCTCAAACATTTTGAGGATCTGATCTGTAAATAAGTCAACACCAGCCCCAGGCGGTCTATACACACAACTAATAGTATATTTTTCCCTTTGTCATAATGATTTCTATGGTAAGCATTTCCATCAAGTCACTCCCAGTTATCGTTTTTTGTTGAACCAGTTTACACTTTAGATTTACATCCACATAGAGGGCAACACCGCCTCCTTTTTTATTAACCCTGTTTATATAAAACATGTTATAACCATCAATCTGTACTTTATCAATATGTGTGTCCTTTAACCAACTTTCAGTAATTGCAATTACTTTAAAGGCGTGTTTAAAATCACTGAACAGCTCTTTAATTTTATCCAATTTATATTTCAAACTTTGACTATTGAGGTGCAACATACATTTTGAAGTTTGGGTTTATCACCTTGCAAACTAAAGTTATAGGCGTTTTCATCTTTTATTGATGCATTCGCATTTTCAGGCGCTGAAAAGCTAATTTTCACCAACTTCACATTACTCTGATATAAGTGATCAGAACTGTGCTTTCATATATGTGGGTGTTCCTCAAGTAAAAATGAGTATAATCCAGCAGCAAACTCACTCATAAGTAAGTTTGTTTGTGCAGAAGCAATTATGACTTTAGGCGGAATTCAATGCAATTTCCCATAGGCACCCTGAATTTGAAAAGTGAAATTGTGAAAAATCCACAATACATATCAACTTAATTCTTGCTGTGGAAAGTAGGGCGTGGGGACTTGTACAACATACATTTTAAAGTTTGGGTTTATCACCTTGCAAACCAAATTTATAGGCGTTTTCATCTTTTATTGATGCATTCGCATTTTCAGGCGCTGAAAAGCTCATTTTCACCAACTTCACAGTACTCTGATAAAAGTGATCAGAACTGTGCTTTCATACATTGTGGGTGCTTCTCAAAAAAAATGAGTATAATCCAGCAGCAAACTCACTCATAACTAAGTTGGTTTGTGCAGGGCACTCATATGACTTTAGGCGGAATTCAATGCAATTTCTTATATGCACCCTGAACATGAAAAGTGAAATTGTGAAAAATCCACAATACATATCAACTTAATTCTTGCTGTGCAAGGTAGGGCGTGGAGACTTGTACAACATACATTTTAAAGTTGGGGTTTATCACCTTGCAAACTAAAGTTATAGGCGTTTTCATCTTTTATTGATCCATTCGCATTTTCAGGCGCTGAAAAGCTCATTTTCACCAACTTCACAGTACTCTGATATAAGTGATCAGAACTGTGCTTTCATACATTGTGGGTGCTTCTCAAATAAAATGAGTATAATCCAGCAGCAAACTCACTCATAACTAAGTTGGTTTGTGCAGGGCACTCATATGACTTTAGGCGGAATTCAATGCAATTTCCCATAGACACCCTGAACTTGAAAAGTGAAATTGTGAAAAATCCACAATACATATCAACTTAATTCTTGCTTTGCAAAGTAGGGCGTGGGGACTTGTACAACATACATTTTAAAGTTTGGGTTTATCACCTTGCAAACTAAAGTTACAGGCGTTTTCATCTTTTATTGATGCATTCGCATTTTCAGCGTTGGACAGCTCCTTTTTACCAACTTCACAGTACTCTGATATAAGTGATCAGAACAGTGCTTTCTTATATTTTGGGTTCTTCTCACGTAAAAATGAGTAGAATCCAGCAGCAAACTCACTCATAACTAAGTTGGTTTGTCCAGGGCACTCATATGACTTTAGGCGGAATTCAATGCAATTTCCCATAGACACCCTGAACTTGAAAAGTGAAATTGTGAAAAATCCACAATACTAATCAACTTATTTCTTGCTGTGCAAAGTAGGGCGTACAACATACATTTTAAAGTTTGGGTTTATCACCTTGCAAACTAAAGTTATAGGCGTTTTCATCTTTTATTGATGCATTCGCATTTTCAGGCGCTGAAAAGCTCATTTTCACCAACTTCACAGTACTCTGATATAAGTTATCAGAACTGTGCTTTCATACATTGTAGGTGCTCCTCAAGTAAAAATGAGTAGAATCCAGCAGCAAACTCACTCATAAGTAAGTTGGTTTGTGCAGGGCACTCAGTTCCAGGGGCTGAAAAGCTCATTTTCAACAACTTCACAGTACTCTGATATAAGTGATCAGAACTGTGCTTTCATACATTGTGGGTGCTCCTCAAGTAAAAATGATTATAATCCAGCAGCAAACTCACTCATAACTAAGTTGGTTTGTGCAGGGCACTCATATGACTTTAGGCGGAATTCAATGCAATTTCCCATAGGCACCCTGAACTTGAAAAGTGAAATTGTGAAAAATCCACAATACATATCAACTTAATTCTTGCTGTGCAAAGTAGGGCGTGGGGACTTGTACAACATACATTTTAAAGTTTGGGTTTATCACCTTGCAAACTAAAGTTATAGGCGTTTTCATCTTTTATTGATACATTCGCATTTTCAGGCGCTTAAAAGCTAATTTTCACCAACTTCACAGTACTCTGATATAAATGATCAGAACATTGCTTTCATACATTGTGGGTGCTTCTCAATTCTCAAGTAAAAATGAGTATAATCCAGCAGCAAATTCACTCATAACTAAGTTGGTTTGTGCAGGGCACTCAGTTCCAGGGGCTGAAAAGCTCATTTTCAACAACTTCACAGTACTCTGATATAAGTGATCAGAACTGTTCTTTCCTACATTGTGGGTGCTTCTCAAGTAAAAATGAGTAGAATCCAGCAGCAAACTCACTCATAACTAAGTTGGTTTGTGCAAGGCACTCAGTTCCAGGCGCTGAACAGCTCCTTTTCACCAACTTCACAGTACTCTGATATAAGTGATCAGAACTGTGCTTTCAAACATTGTGTGTGCTTCTCAAGTAAAAATGAGTAGAATCCAGCAGCAAATTCACTCATAACTAAGTTGGTTTGTGCAGGGCACTCATATGACTTTAGGTGGAATTCAATGCATTTTCCCTTAGGCACCCTGAACTTGAAAAGTGAAATTGTGAAAAATTCACAATACATGTCAACTTATTTCTTGCTGTGCAAAGTAGGGCGTGGGAACTTGTACAACATACATTTTAAAGTTTGGGTTTATCACCTTGCAAACTAAAGTTATAGGCGTTTTCATCTATTATTGATGCATTCGCATTTTCAGGCGCTGGACAGCTCCCTTTCACCAACTTCGCAGTACTCTAATATAAGTGATCAGAACTGTGCTTTCATACATTGTGGGTTCTTCTCAAGTAAAAATGAGTAAAATTCAGCAGCAAACTCACTCATAACTAAGTTGCTTTGTGCAGGGCACTCAGTTCCAGGGGCTGAAAAGCTCATTTTCACCAACTTCACAGTACTCTGATATAAGTGATCAGAACTGTGCTTTCAAACATTGTGGGTGCTTCTCAAGTAAAAATGAGTATAATCCAGCAGAAAATTCACTCATAACTAAGTTGGTTTGTGCAGGGCACCCATATGACTTTAGGTGGAATTCAATGCAATTTCCCATAGGCACCCTGAACTTGAAAAGTGAAATTGTGAAAAATCCACAATACATATCAACTTAATTCTTGCTGTGCAAAGTAGGGCGTGGAGACTTGTACAAAATACATTTTAAAGTTTGAATTTATCACCTTGCAAACTAAAGTTATAGGCGTTTTCATCTTTTATTGATGCATTCGCATTTTCAGGCGCTGGACAGCTCCTTTTCACCAACTTCGCAGTACTCTGATATAAGTGATCAGAACTGTGCTTTCAAACATTGTGGGTCCTTCTCACGCAAAAATGAGTAGAATCCAGCAGCAAACTCATTCATAACTAAGTTGGTTTGTGCAGGGCACTCATATGACTTTAGACGGAATTCAATGCAATTTCCCATAGCCACCCTGAACATGAAAAGTGAAATTGTGAAAAATCCACAATACATATCAACTTAATTCTTGCTGTGCAAAGTAGGGCGTAGGGACTTGTACAACATACATTTTAATGTTTGGGTTTATCACCTTGCAAACTAAAGTTATAGTCGTTTCCATCTTTTATTGATGCATTCGCATACAGCTCAGCTCCTTCTTCACCACAACGGACCGATATAGCAACCGCATCACTGATCCGCCTGTCAATCGCACACTCCAGCCTTCCCTCACTCGTGAACAAGACCCCGAGATACTTGAACTCCTCCACTTGGGGCAGAGACTCACCACCCACCGAGAGGGCAAACCACCTTTTTCTGGTCCAGAACCATGGCCTCGGATTTGGAAGAGCTGATTCTCATCCCAGCCACTTCACACTCGGCTGCAAACCGCCCCAGTGCTTGCTGCAGGTCCTGGCTCGATGAAGCCATCAGGACAACATCATCCGCAAACAGCAGAGATGAGATCCTGTGGTTCCCAAACCAGACCCCCTCCAGCCCCTGGCTGTGCCTAGAAATTCTGTCCATAAATATAATGAACAGAACCGGTGACAAAGGGCAGCCCTGGTGGAGTCCAACATGCACTGGGAACAGGTCTGACTTACTGCCGGCAATGCGAACACAGCTCCTGCTGTCATACAGGGACCGGACAGCCCTTAGCAAAGGGCCCCGGACCCCATACTCCGGGAGCACCCCCCAAAGGACACCACGAGGGACACAGTCGAATGTCTTCTCCAGGTCCACAAAACACATGTGGACTGGTAGGGCATACTCCCATTAACCCTCGAGGACCCGATGGAGAGTATAAAGCTGGTCCAGTGTTCCATGACCGGGACAAAAACCACAATGCTCCTCCTGAATCCGAGGTTCGACTATCGGTCGGATTCTCCTCTCCAGTACCCTGGAGTAGACCTTACCGTGAAGGCTGAGGAGTGTGATTCCCCTGTAATTGGAACACACCCTCCGGTTTCCTAGTGGTTCATTGCTTTAAAATAAGGCCTCAAATTTACCATCACTTGAGAATATAGTGACGTATAATATACCATTCTAATGTTATCGGATATATTGTTTTTTCTAAAAATATTTTTATTAGGCCCGAGCCTATTGCTTCCTATTGCTTCAGTCTGTTTTCACGGCGCACAAAGTGCCATGGTGAGCAGCCAAACTGCTAATGGGAATGCTCCCAATATTTCCCATTCCTCCGAAAAATATTAGTTTAATGGAATAAAGTGAAATTTGGCACCATGACTCTTCATGTCATCCTGATCAAAAAAGTCAATTGGAACCATGTCATACTTTTCACTGGGTTGCCATGGCTATGCACAAAAGCACCCATGTTATCCTAATGGGAAAATGTCCTAATTTTTGTACATTTCAAAGTCTTATAACAAGTTATTACCGTCAATGAGGAACGTGAAATTTGGTACAGTTATTCTTCAGGTCGACCCTGTCAAAAAGTCCGAGGGGCCAAGTTTGTATTTTGCACGCTGTTGCCATGGTAGTACCTGGAAAACCCATGTTCTTGCATTTTGTGCATGAGCGCTTCCAATGACTAGACTTTGTTTGGTGACAAGTACAGACCAAAGCTGCAAGAAAACAGAGGCAAGTGGCACATTAGCGCCACCCACAGGGACTGCCGGGTCGGCCGAATGTGAAGAACGGCCCGTGTGGGCCGTTCGATGCCGCTTGCGGCTTTAAAGATTTGTTTGTATTGTGATTTTAATGTCTGTATTATTCCGTAAAGAACTTTGAATTACTTTGTATACAAATTGTGCTATACAAATAAACTTGCCTTGCCATTAATTCATTACATCTCTATTTGGTATTAATGATACATAGGCATCATAACACCACGTTAAAATGGAACAGTCCAAACAGGTCCTTTTTTTCCTTCAAAAAGTGACTTTTGCTATAGTCCTGTCTTGTTTTAGTCCTGTTTTAGCCCAGGTTTTGTCCCAGTTAAAGAATAAGATGTGAACAAGTGTTAATGCAGCCAGCTATTATGTAATACATTTGTTTTTCTACCGCTCATATGGGCTCGTTTTATTCTTATTGTTTATTATTAATAAGCACTTAAAACTAAAAGTGCATACTCAACGTTTCAGTTAGTTTTCTTTGACACAGCAGTGTTTATGGTGGCGCACGCGGCACCGTGACGCAGCAGGAAGCCCACGTGACCCGCTGGCGTCTACTCTCCAAAAGCTCGTGTTTGAATGTGACTGTATCAGAGACCATCGCAAACCGCAAACCCAAGGCGAGGGGTGCGTGCATGTATCCGCATTACGTGGCTCCCCTACATCGGCAGCCCTGTGCAGCTTTTTGAGGAGTCCATCATGCTTTGCGGTGTCCCACTTCTTCACGAGTGTCATTTACGATTCGTGGACGTTTTTTCTTCTCACGATCTCAGCTCGTAGTTTACCAGGAGGAGGAGAGCGAGGGAAGCACCGTGTCGTTCGGATGTCCCGTGTCGTGTTTACATCCAGGGAACAACTTGCGCGCACGAGATCGAGCGGTCAATTTAACGAGACCAACACAAAACAGACATAAAAAAATATCCGATACGATTCCAGATCAACGCCGAGGCTCCAGCGAATACTTTTGATACCTTACGATTGAAAAGGTACGTACATTGCAAATCTCCAAATTGGCAGTGTTGAATATGACGTGAAAACGTCATACGTTGCGTTTATGTGATGGCCTGATATTCTGTTACAATAGCCTATTATTTAAACGTAAATTTTCAAGGGCGCTCATTTTGACCAGGTTTATGGTTAATATCTATGTAATTACTCGCCCTATCCGCATGCAAGAAAAACTACGAAAAAATTAGTTGTTTCCTGTCTCCCAGCGCAAAAAAATAAGTGCCAGTATTAGTTTAGTCTAGTTATTTATGTATTTCAAAACTTTGGCAAACAATAGTGAACTTTGAATACATTATTGGCACAACTACACTATGCTGGAGGGGCCTGCCACTCTTGGAAATGTTATTGTTTTGTCTAGAATGTCTCACAGTATGGCATTAAACTTAAGGTACAGATCAGATCTGTGGAGAGGTGAGCGATTGTAACAATGCACATTTTTCATTGCATTTTTGAGCACAATAACACCTGTAATTGAATAAATGCAACATAGATGAGTTTAATACCATACTATGACACCTTTAAGGTAAAGCAATAATATCTTCATGGAAACAAGCTTGTCGCAGATCCCCTACCGAAAAAGTTACATAGTGCACCTTGAAGTAAAGTCATTATCAGATTTAGCACTGCATTAAGTGAGTGAGCCTTTCTGTGTGGGGTTTACATTCTCGCTGTAATAAAGATAATACTTTATTGTCCCCATATGGAATTCTTTTCATGCATTTGACCCATCTTTCAATGCTACCGGAGCAGCCCATCTGCAGATCTGAAGAATGTTGCCTCGAGGAAACCCACCCAGAACATGCAACATAGAGTAAGGCTCTACCCAGCCCAAAAATCTAATCTTTGACCTTTCTGCTGTGAGTCGAGGCTAGCCACTCAGCCGCTGTGCTGCTTTAGGCTCTGGTTTGTGGTTGGGACCAATTGCAATTGTTAATTTCAGTGGGATTTTGCCTGTTAAAGCTGCACTAAGTAAGTTTTATGGTTGAGCATCCGCCACTTGCATGTCTCCATGGAGACGCTATTGTTTGGTCTGGAATGTTCAATAGATATTAAATAAATCTATCTTTATGGTGACAAGCCAAGTTATGGGTCTGTCAGATCTGTGGAGAGGTTATATAGCTTTCATCCAAAGCTACAAGAGACAAACAGTAGCAGTCTCTCCACCAGAAAAGCTGCATAGTGTACTTTTAAACAATCCTGCCCTCCTTCTATAACCTTCAGAGATGCATTATGCTGGTGGCTTTAGTGGTCAATGGGATAGCTCATATGAGTGAGTGGTGTGGAGGTGAGGAGGCTGCGTGCCAATGATGAATCTCCTAATAGAGTAGAGCTATAAGTGCCCCGTCAGCAGCGCTTTTAATCAGACTGTCTTCTACTAACTCTCCCTTCTCTTGCTCTCTCTCCCTTGCACACAGCCTGGTCAGGAGTGAGAGAAAAGGGGAGGAGAGAAGGAGTGGGAGGAGAGGGGAGAGATCGAGAGAGGGAGAGAGAGAAGGAGAGAAGTTCAGAGGGGAAGAGAGGAAGGAGAGAGGGAGAAGGCAGAGGGGAGCGAGGAGGAAAGAGAGAGAGAGAGAGAGTCCTTGTGTGCACATGTGTGATCCAGGCAAGGACAAAACAGCCTGGGACATTGAAGAGAACCAGTTAAACATATGAGAAGAAGCTAAAGTAATCCTCCATTGAAAACATACAGTTACAAAGGTATGTGTTAAAGTAGTAGTTTTTAAGATGTGGTGCAAGTGCAGTGGTGGTATGTAGAGTTTGTCTTGTAGTACAAAGAAATCCTAGTTCAGTCTTGGTTGAGTCCTGCTTTAGTCCTGGTTTCTTCTTGAATGTCTTTTTCACTTCCGCATGGTTCACTTTTGTTTTTGGTGCAGTCTCTGTGTCAAGGTGGGATTCGGATGTTGTCCCGGTTACCGCTTGTCCCTCAGCAGCAACCGGCTCTTGTTTCCCTGTGGCTTTGGACGTTTCAAGCAGCTGATGGCTCTGTGACCTTCCTCGCCGCACGAGAAGCAGTGGTTGTAGCTCTGGGAACCTGTCTGGACACACTTGGCATAAGCATACAGTCTCTAAGTTCTTGTTGCCTGTGGTTTGGATGCATTATTAGAATGCTCCTTTAAAACTGTCTCTGTGATTGTATCTACAACTTTTGTGAGTGCATCAATCTTCTCTGAAAGTTCTTTGACACTGTCTCTTTTAGGTCTTTGTTCTATAGTGTCTTTCTTTGTTTGCTTTGCTTTGACTTCATCCACATTTGGAACATGAGCAGTGCCACTTTCTTCACTAGTCACTTTCATTACATGTTTTAGGATTGTCTCATCAGTCTGATCTGCAAGTAAGGGCTTGAGTTCTTTTCTGATGTCATTGTCCTTGTGCCCTCTGCCTTCATGGTATGGTATGCTTTTATTTGAACAGGGACAGTGCACAACATTACATTGTAAGATGTATGGTGCCAGGTTATAGCAAATATACTAATTTCCACCTGTAGTCCCTGGACAGGCTGATGTTTAGTAAAAATAAGTTTGGTGTAGATCAGGAGTGTCAAACATATTTTCACCGGGGGCCACATTAGCAAAATAGCTGCCTTCAATGGGCCGGATGTAAAATAAATCTAACTACTTTTTTAACTTGTTAATTAACTGTTTCTGTATTTACTACTTGTTCCAGTTACAAATTTTGCATATGCATTTGCCTAGATGTAAAAATGTGGTTGTGTAACTGCTTATCTCGTGATAAAATAGCATTTTAAGACCATCATACCTTTTAGTTTACCCTGTCGAGGGCCACATGAAATTATGTGGAGGGCCACATTTGGCCCCCGGGCCTTGAGTTTGACATATGTGGTGTAGATGGATGAAAAACCTGTAAGCATATGGTACATACATCAAACATACATAACACACCTCACCCTCAAATATGACATTTCTAAAAACATTCAGTTCACACAATCACACACACTTCCATACCAAATTATTTGCATACACAAACACTGAGTTTCAGATATGCAAATACTCTTTCTTTTACACACATTCACTAATGAGTGCAAACTTGCTTTGATATTAGCCATTTCTTTGTCACCTGTGCAAACCTTTGAAAACTTGTGCATGTTATAATCTCATTTGGCAAACTATTCCACTGACTCGTAGCAACAATCGAGAAAGCCCATTTGGCAAAAAAGGTCCTATGCATTGGAATGCTGTACTCCTCTAAAGGTCGCCCTAGTGACTTGAGTTGTTTTTTCTGAGCTCAGTGAGACAAACCTTCTTAGGGGAGGACTAGCAATGCCATGAATAATTTTAAATAGTAGACAGATGTTCGCATTTATTAGCAGATGATAAACCATATGCAGAAAGATGCCTGTTTAATCCCGCAGCCGTCCAGGTCTGATCCATAGCAAAAGACAAAATTTAAATCTGTCAACTGGACAAATCGTTGTAATAGTGAAGATGTTTGGCTGCTCATCCAAGCTGCTTCTTCAGTTCTGATCAGATTGCCTTATACCTATCTGAAGGGAAGGGCTAACTACATTGAAACTGTAAACATCTATTATCTCCAGTTTCAGCTGAAACTACCCTATTCAGCCCCTAACGACCCTGCTATTGTTTTTATTGTTCTGGGTCTGAGGATGGAGGTATAGATGGGGGAGAGATTATGTCTCAGGCCCCCATTCCTGTTTAAGGAAGGATTCTCTTTCCTAAATAAATAGCTTCTTTAACTCCCCTGTTACACCATTTCTTTTCTCTGGCTAAGATCTGAACTTCACTGTCTTCAAAGGAGTGGTTAGTGGCTTTGAGATGGAGATGTATATATATATATATATATATATATATATATATATATATATATATATATATATATATATATATATATATATATATATATATATATATATATATATATATATATACGGCAAATATCTCTTTAGCTCTGCAACTGTCATGTCATCTTTGTTAACTAACATGTCCTTGAAATCTCCAGGTTTAATAATCTTTAGGATGCCCCTCAAAATCTCTGACTGTGTAAAGTTTTCTTTCATGCCTTCTTCTATCTGCCTGCAGACACTGTTGTAGCTAATATCAGATGAGTGATCATCGATCTGTCCTCCCTGAACCTTAAACTGAAGTCTTTGCATATAAGGTAGGTCTCGGTGGGAAACTACAGGACTGGCAGTAGATCTGACATAACTTTGGGGGTGTGCACTTCTTGAGTAGGTTGCACTGTGGGATTTGCCACTAAACCTTGCAATGTCTTGCTAACCTTCTCATAGTCTGAAATAATCTTGAGGACATCACCTTGTGACAAGCTAACGCTACTAATCCATAGTTGGTTGTGCAGCGTCCAGCTAGCGGCTCTCTTGGGAAGTAGATGGAGTAAGAACCAGTTATGATACTTCCTCAGTTGTCTCAACAACAGCCGTCTGGTCACTGGGTGGGCATAGAAGGTAATTTGCAAGGTTCTTTAAAACCAACAACTCTGTCATCCCACTGTCCTCCGCTTCTAGCAATGACTTACTATACATAAAGGAGTTAATGTACTCAAAACATCCTTCTGCATCTTCACTTGACAACTCTGAAGAATCCTTGCCTGGTCCAGCACCTATGTTTGAAGCAATTTGGAAAAGTTGGTCAGGCGACAGCACGAACAGGCGTTTCCTGATGTCCCACACCAGGCTCTTCCTCTCGTTGTCTGCCATGATGTCTTCTCCAGCTCTGCGGTCACTCTCAGCAGGATCTCTTCTCTTTGGGGGTAGCAGCTTCACCGCTTTACATCTGCTCCTGTCAGTCAGCCTTTCAGCAGATTTGTTGTGTTATCCGCTCCATTGGTGAGGAACCAATCCCTGTACGTGCCACCAAGAATCTGTAACAGACCCAGGTTCTGAGCAGATTAAATGTTCCTGTAAAACACAGGGAAATGATGAGACAGGCAACAGTGAAGTTTTCTCTTTGCCTTGCTTCTGCCATATTTATTAATACAATCATGTATTTTCAGTAATCTTTTTTTTTCAACTGTTTCTATTTTCACAATCATGTTATAAAATATCATGTACAGTATCACAAATGTAATTGTCCATATTGTCATTTAATGTCACTGTTTTAATCACAATGCCCTTTTAATCCTTTTACACATGCAGCTGGACTGCTTTTTAACGTTTATTAGTAGTACCACCGCTAGAAAAATGGCTCATGAATTGTATGGTAATATCCCATGTTTATAGACTTTAGCTTTTAGTTTTAGCTTGAGCTTGAGACATTTTATACCTTTAACTTTCTGAAAACATTTGCCTAAACTTTACATTTTTACACTTTTTAACAATGTCAGAGTCTTATGGAGCTTATTTTACCAAAAACTTAAATCAACTGCGCACTCAACACAAAATGGTGGCTACAGTCTCGCCTTGACCTGTTTTTCACTTATTTTTACAATGCTCAAAATTTGAACAAAAATACAGTATTTACCGACTGAATTACTTTCTCACAGTTAGCTGTCTTTATTACTATTTTACCAACCTGTAAAATACAGGGAAATGATGAGCCAAGCAACACTGGAATTTTCTCTGCCACACTTCTGCCATATTGGAGAAGGAGGACATCTAACCCTATAAAGCTGTCTCACAGAACGAAACACCATCTATTGGCATGAGGGTGTAATTACAAGACAAGTTATTTTCTCAAATGGAACTTTACCATTACACACAAAAAATAAAACATAATGTGAACACATTAATGTGTGTCACATTTGGAACATTCCACAGGTGAACAGGTTAATTGGAAAAAGGTGAGTGTCATGATTGGGTATAAAAGGAGCATCCAGACAGTCATTCACCAGCAATGGTGGGGCGAGGTTCATCACTCTGTGAACAACTGCTCGAGCAAATAGTCCAACAGTCTAAGAACAACGTTTTTCAATGTATAGTTGCAAGGAATTTAGGGATTTTTTTTATCTATCTAGCAATTACAACTGGATGATGGGGAGGGAGTTTCGGTCTACGGAAGTCTACAATCATCTCCTTTGTCTTAGATGTATTTAGAATAAGAGTGAATATTTGCATAAAAACAATAACGTTTATCAGTTTGAACATTAAATATCATGCCTTTGTAGATTATTCAGTTCAGTATAAGTTGAAAAAAAGATTTGCAAATCATTGTATTCTGTATTTTTTTAAGTTTTACACAGTGTCCCAACTTCATTGGAATTGGGATTGTATGATGTCAGGGTTCAGTTCTGTTTTAGTCCTGGTCAATTAATTGTTCAGTGTTGGTTTAGTCCTGATTCAGTCCTGGTTGAGTCCTGGTTTAGTTCTGGTGCAGTCCTAGGTGAGTACTGTTCCAGTCCTGGTCTAGTAATTAATTCTTAGTTTAGTTCTGGTTTAATCCTGGTTGAATACTGGTTGAATCCTAGTCGAAGCCTGAATGAGCTCGGGTTCAGTCCTAATTTAAGCCTGGTTAAGTAATGAGTTGGACCAAATACAGTTCTCTTTTAGTACTTTGCTAGACATCCTAAACTTTGATAGAGCATAGGACAGTTTTATCCAAGTTAGTTCAAGTTCAGACCTAATTTTAAGTTCAGATCTTTGTCTTAGTTGCATACATTTCATTGCATAATAATTTTGCTGACCTGGGGAAAAACATAATTTCACAGGTGCAGTGTATAAATGCCATAGCATCTTGTGTTGAGCTAAGCTTTGGGTCAATAAGGGTTAAAAGCTTAGCCCCCTTCAAAAGCTGATTAACGTTTGGGACAGCTGACTAATAGTCAATACTCATCAGTGGTGATTTTCAAATTCATACCGAAATCAAATTATTATCTGATATCTGAATGTTTAACATTACTGAAATGACATGGAAACTGCATAGTTTGGTATGAGTAATCAGAGGGACCATGATAACAAAGAAATTAGATGATTTGTTGTTTGCTGTCATTTTCATAGACAGTAGTAATGTGAACTGCTGGAATTGGAGCTATTTTTTTAAAAGAACCCTATTTTTAGGTCCGAGCCCGTACAGGGCTTAAGACCTATTGCTTCCGCAATGATGAGTGCATGGGCATTGCCCCCTGCCCTGACTAGTAGCTTAGCAACCTATACCATAGACATGGGATATGCATATTTGTTCTTACTAGCATGTCAACATGTCAACATTGAGTCAATGGGTGAAGCGCTCATGTCTCCAAACACCTGCCGCAGGGTTATATTTATTATTGCTAAAATTAATGGAAATCAGTGGGAGTCAATGGACGAACGCGCTCGTCATTCGCCATTGCCCCGACTGTGACGTGGGGAAAGTCGAGAGCTTTCAAAAACGTATAATATGACATTGTAATGTTATCGGATATATAGTTTTTGCTAAAAATATATATATATATATTTTTTTTAGGCCCGAGCCCCTACAGGGCATAGGGCCTATAACTTCGACAACGATGAGTGCATGGGCAAAGCTAACATGCTAACATGTCATCATCGTGCTAACATTTCATCGTCAACATTGAGTCAGTGGGCGAAGACCATTGATTTTGTGTGCCTCGTTGCCCCCTGCCCTGACTTCAGTATCCTAGCAACCCATGCTGTAGGGGGGATATGCATATTTGTTCTTGCTAGCATGTCAGCGTCAACATCAACATTGAGTCAACTGACTCAGGAGTGAAGCGCTCATGTCCCCCAAACACACTCCTGGCATCGAGCTCTATCCAAGCATGGGCCATATTTAGGGCCTATTGCTTCCGCACACTTCGTGTGGCCCATCACCCCCTACACAGACACCTGTATCATAGCAACCCATGCCATAGGCATGAGATATGCATATTTGTTCTTGCTAGCATGTCAGTGTCAACATTGACTCAATGTTGTCCCCAACACACTTCTGGCATCGAGCCCTAGCCATATTTATTACTGATAAATTGAATGGAAATCAATGGAAGGTCAATGGACGACCCCGACATCACACAAAGTCCGATTGGGCTCAAATTTGAATCAGTTGTAAAACTTTCATCCCTAATTCTACTGTTTGTGAAAGAAATACAATTGCAGCGATAGCGCCCCCTACAGAATAACAAATACATTTGTAAATGTAGTTTTCCCAAATGTTACGAAATTTGACACAAAATTCTACTGGGTCATCCCAATCAATAAAGTCAATCAGGCCCATTTCATCTTTTTCTCTGTGTTGTCATGGTGATGCACCAAATTGCCAATGTTACCTTAATGGGAAACTTTACAATTTTTCCCATTCATGGGAACAATATTAGTTTCATGTGATAATGTGAAATTTCATGTCATCCTGATCAAAAAAGTCAATCAGACCCATGTCATATTTTTCACTGGGTTGCCATGGCGATGTGCAAAAAAGCCTATGTTATCCTAATGGGAACATTTACAAATTTTCATACATTTCAAAGTCTTATGACAACTTATTCACTTCATTGAGGAATGTGAAATTTGGCACAGTAACTCTTCAGGTTGTTCCCGTCAAAAAAGTCCAGGGGGGCAAGTTGCCATGGCGATACCTGGAAAAACCCATTTTTTTGCAAGTTTGTGCATCAGTCCTTCCACTGGGTGTAGACTTTATTTAGTGACAAGTACAGCCCAAAGCTGCAATAACACAGACAAAACTGGCATGTTAGCGCCTCCTGTAGGGACGCTGGGTCGGCCGAGTGTGAAGCATGGCCTACGTGGGCCGTCCGATGCCGCTTGCGGCTTTAATTTCATCTGGTCCTTGAGCAGGAATTTGACCACCTGAACATATTCAGAAATTCACCAAATTTTGCCCAAAATTCAGGCCTAACAAATTTTTTTATTTTTATTTTTTATATGTTTCATAACTAGGCACAAAAAAGGGAACTTACACCACCTCCTACAATTGTGTCCATGCATGACATCGACGTCAATTTTGTCGTAGAGCCACCAAATTCGGTACAAGCGTTCATCATGTGACGCCAAACAAGAAAATATTATTATGACCAGACTCTCTGACAAACAGTCAGCCATCTTGGATTGAAAATTCAAAAATGGATTTTCAGTATTTTCGCTGATGTCGCATTTTAATCAACTCCTCTGAGGGCGCTCCACCAGCAGGGCTGAAAATTATTGTACATCATCTAGACAAGTGGGGCAGCAAAAGTTATCAAATTTATGATGATGCCTATCATGGTTTGCGTGCAGCGAAACCATAAAAAATTCCATCGGAAATTTTTTAATTTTCACTTGTCTAAATTTGCTCCACTTTACGCATATAAAATCCGATTGGGCTCAAATTTGAATATGCCATATAACTTTTTAGCTTAAATCTGCTCATTGTGAAAAAAACAACATTTGCGTGATAGTGCCCCCCTACAGAATATCAAATAAATTTGTATGGAGGACCGAAAATGTAGTTTTCCCCAATGTTGTCAAATTTGACACAAAATTCCATGTGGTCATCCCAATCAATAGAGTCAATCAGACTCATGTGTTTTTTTGCACCGTGTTGCCATGGCGATGCACCAAACTGCCAATGTTATCCTAATGGGAATGCTCCAAAATTTTCCCATTCATCAGAAAAATATTAGTTTCATGGAATATTGTGAAAATTGCCACAATGACTCTTCATGTCATCCTGATCAAAAAAGTCAATTGGAACCATGTCATATTTTTCACTGGGTTGCCATGGTGATCCGCAAAACAGCCCATGTCATCCCATTGGGAAAATTTCCTTATTTACGCACATTTCAAAGTCTCATAACAAATTATTCCCTCCATTGAGGAATATGAAATTTGACACAGTGACTCTCCAGGTCGTTCCCATCACAAATGTGATGGGTTAAGTTTGTATTTTGCACGGTGTTGCCATGGAGATGCCTGGAAAACCCATGTATTTGCCTTATGTGCATGAGTGCTTGAGGGCTGAAAATCACTCTACATCATCTAGACAAGTGGGGCATTAAAAGTTATCCAATTTATGATGATGCTTATCACGGTTTGCGTGCGTCGAAGCTGCAAAATTCCATAGGAATTTTTGAAATTTTCACATGTCAAAATTTGCTCCCGTTTGCGCATGCAAAGTCCGATTTTGCTCAAATTCGAATCAGTTGTAAAAACTTTCTGGCCTAAACCTACTCACTATGACAGAAACTAAATTGGTGCGATAGCACCCATTACAGAATATCTAATATATTTGTACAGAGGACCGAAAAATTTGTTTTCTGAAATGTTACCAAATTTGACACAAAGGTCCATTGAGTCATCCCAATCAAGAAAGTCAATCAGACCCATGTAGTTTTTTGCATCGTGTTGCCATGGCGATGCGCCAGGCTGCCAATGTTATCCTAATTGGAATGCTCCCAAATTTTCCCATTCATCAGAAAAAATATTAGTTTCATGGAATAATGTGAAATTTGGCACAATAACTCTTCATGTCATCCTGATCAAAAAAGTCAATCAGAACTATGTCATATTTTTACTGGGTTGCCATGGCGGTATAACATGCCCATGTTATCCTAATGGGAAAAATTCAAAATTTTCATTAATTTCAAAGTCTTATAACAAAGTATTAGCTTCTTTGATGACTGCAAAATTTGGCACAGTGACTCTTCAGTCCGTCCCTGTCAAAAAAGTCTGGGGAGTTTGTATTTTGCACGTTGTTGCCATGGCGATGCCTGAAAAACCCAAGTTTTTGCATTTTGTGCATCAGCAGTTCCAATGACTTTTGACTTTATTTGGTCACAAGCACAGCTCATAACCATAATAAAACAGAGGCAAGTGGTGTCAGCGCCACCCATAGGCCCAGTGCAAAGCACGGCCCACGACAGCTGTTTGATGCCACTTGCGGCTTTAATTTTCCAATTGTATTTTTTAGCCCTTATAACTATTTTACATTTAAAGATTGATATGAACTGTCATGATCGAGATGGTAGCAGATAGGTTTCTATTGTATATTAGCAGATTTTTTGTGGTTTCATAATATAGCAATAAACAAAAAATGTTTCCAAAGTTCCAAAAAAATACGGGAAACTTTGATCCACAATTGCTGAATTAAAACATATATAAAATAATAAATAATACAAAATAACACATAACATTCCACTGATCATTTTTTAACTGAGATGTCTAGGCCAGTGGTCCCCAATCACCGGGCCGGGGACCGGTAGCGGTCCATTACGCATTTGCTACTGGGCCTCACAAAAACAGTAATTAATTTATCGGTCACCGCATCTTCTCCGACGTAACTTTCGCCCGTCCCTCCTGACACGCTAATAAGCTTGTCCGTAGATATATAATGAAAATCCTGATATGAAATCGCCTCAGAAATCTATATGATGTAGTGGCAAGTATATTATCTGCTCTTGTCCTCCGCGATGACGTATCGTATAACACATCAGACACGACGCCGAAAAGTAGAGCCACAAGCGAGTGAAAATGAGCCAAAACAAAAGTCTTTGGAGAGCTTTTTAACAAAGGGGAAATGGCCAACTGAGGAGCCAGAAGACGAGACTACGACCTCCAAGAAAAAGAAAGCTAAATTTAACAGACAATACCAGGAGTCCTACTTAAAATACCTGTTTGTCGCTACAGGTGACTCTCACGCGCAGAGTCCGCTCTGCGTAATAGCGGGAAAATCAAATGAGGCAATGAAACCTTCAAAACTGCTTTGGCACATGGGGGCCAAGCACCAGGGATTAAAAGATAAGATTTGGTTTAGAGTTTTTAGAGTTTTTTTTAAAGAAACAAACGTGTGCAAGAAGGAAAGAAGAAACAAGTGCAGGGCTCCCACTGATGCAGCGGTATGGTGAGTTGTATTTTTTATGCACTTATTTTTGCCATATTTATCTGCTACGCGTAGAAGGCCAATAAAACCTACATTATTCCGGTCCATGGTGCAAAAAAGGTTGGGGACCCCTGGTCTAGGTAAAATATATACTGTTGTCTTAATATCCAGATTTTGTGGTGTGGTTGGAGAAATATAGCAGAATAATGGATCTTGCCACTAGTGCGTTTAAATAGATTTGATGCAGTTTGGTCTAGTTTTCTTGTGATGTGGACCTACTTTGGGCCTGGGTTAGTTATGGTGTAGGGTGTGTGTAAACCATAGACTGTATAAAGAATAAAAAAGGAGTGTGATGCCACCCATAGTGTTCGGCTCCAGTCAAATGAAGCTCATCAAAGCTAGCTAAAGCTATTCCAACTGAGAGCATGAATGAATGAATTAATGCATTTTTATTTTGATTGTTTACATTTTTTTTTTTTTTTTTGAAAAAGACAAAAAACAAACAAAAACAAAACATCATAGCAACCAAAGTGCCAATCCACCAAGGCTATTGAAGGTGAGCGAGCTGTCAGTCAGACCTGTTTCTAACGTCAGAGGGTGCGACCCTGGGGAAAGAAGGCGCCTGATTGTCTGTTATCAATGTTCATATCTTGATTTATGGACACAATAATGAAATAACAATACCAGGATTATGTAGAGTGGGCTAATACTAACATTTTAAGACTAAAAATGTGACAATTTTTCAATTAAAAAGTGAATTGGAGCCAGAATAAATGGAGCTGGAAGTGTGCCCATGGTCACTTCCTATTTGGAACACGCTGACTAGCAGGTTACCTATGCCCATTTATATAGACAGTCTATGGTGTAAACACAACATAATAAATACCTTTAAATCAAGTTTCAAATAGACCTTACTACGTTTTTGTTGAACCCTCAGTGCTTAAGCTTTTTACCAATAAATAGACTGTTTAATAAAGAGCTTTTTTCTATGGAGATATTCTTAACCTTTAAATAACCCAACTTAAGTGATTTAGTTTGTCTGGACAAACTAAACCATTTTTCGATTACTGTCTTATCCATTAGCACAAACTGCCCACAGTGCGAAAAATCAGCCCAGAGTTGCACATTGCAGAATCCTTGTGTAATTGTTGAGTACATTTTCCCAGACCCTGTCCTGTTCAATCAATGCAGTCATCTGTGAGGGTCTTGGGACAAAGCCAGGGCCCCATTACCATGGCGAGGGACTGTTTGCACCCACTCATGCTTTTAGCTGTTAGCTTTAGCATGTGCCCCGCCCCCCTCTCCTGTCCCTTTCCTCAATGTTTCTCTTTTAGCTTGTTCTGTCATGACCTTCTGTTCCTCTACAAACAGTGCAGTTGGTTGCATCATCAGCTGTTGTTTTGTTTTGTAAGTGGCTGCTGTCAGAAACAACAGGGAGGATGAGGAGAGTGGAGGAAGCTTTGCCCAACAAATCAGAGGAAAGAAAAAATATTTGCAGAGCTGTATAAAAACTGTATTTAAGTTAACAGGATTTGGATAGGAGTATCCAAATGAGTGGTTACAGGCAAGGGAAGTTCATTTGTATAGCTTTGCATACTAATCATGAAACTACTAACGAAACTAGATACTCATTTGAGCAAGTCTTGTCCCTTGTCCTTTCGGTCATTACCCAGAGCTCATGACCATAGGTAAGGGTAGGAACGAAGATTGACCGGTAAATCTCTCGATTTGCCTTCCGGCTCAGGTCCTTCTTCACCACAATGGACCAATGCAGCGACAGCATCACTGCAGGCGCTGCACCGATCCGCCTGTCAATCCAGTGCCTGCTGCAGGTCCTGGCTCGATGAAGCCATTAGGACATCATTTTCAAACAGCAGAGATGAGATCCTGTGTGCCCCGGTCATACCGGGACTGGACAGCCCTTAGCAAAGGGCCCCAGACTCCATACTCCTGGAGCACCCCCCAAAGGACACCACGGGGGACACGGTCGAATGCCTTCTCCAGATCCACAAATCACATGTGGACTAGTTGGGCAAACTCCCATGAACCATCAAGAACCCGATGGAGAGTATAGTAGTAGTATTCACAGTACAGACATGAACCTTTCTTGAATAGCTTTAGTTGTATCAGAACAAGTATAAGATCACATAGTATATGCCCATGGACCACTATGGAAATTACCTGAACGACTGAGGGATTTCACAGATGTGGCCACATGATAATATAAAAGAAAGTACCATCATTTAATGTTGAAATTTATATTCTATTGTCTAAAGAAAGAGGAATTTGTATTGAGTATTGAGTCTATTCCTTAACATCAAAATCAAGTTTGAAATTTTTGTCTTGTGACAACACCTGTATATCAAAATTAAAATAATTCAAAGTGCTTTACACATTAACCACTTAGTGTTCCGACGGCCCGCCCGCCGGCGCCTTTACGTTACAACTTTACAGCAATGTACGTATATTTCTGCGTCACCCACACAAACAATCTACACATCAAATGAAAGCTACGGCATTCATCTTTCTAAATATGTAAACTATTTACACCTCTAGTCACCACAGTGCTGACAGGAAAGCCGTTTTTACAGAGAAGTCAGAAATGTGGATTTGCACTGCACTTACCATTTAGCGCTCTGGTTCTGTCAAACCTCAACATATTCACACAAAATTGGTCTCATTTGTTCCGTAAAGGTCCAGAGAATATAATCGAGTCAAGAAATTATGTCCACAAAGGAAGTTAGAGCCTCCATGTCCAATCTGCTGCAGGAAAGTGAAATCTGTTCCGTCGCTTCTCTGCATTTCTTTTGTCAGTTTCAGGCATAATACACTTCTGTCAGCGCCAACTTTATTCCTCAGTGCAAAACAAACTTGTTAGCTTGTGATTGACACCAAAGTTGGCCAATAAGGTGGGGGCTGTGGGTTACTGGAGCCGCGGACAGTGAATGAGAGCTACAGATGACTGAAAGAGTACGCCCCACTCTCCCCCTTGTAGAATCAAGCTGTTACATTACACACGTTTAGTGATGTTTTCCTCTTAAAGCCCATGAACTGCGGAACACGCTGATGCGTGACATGCAGTGGTTTACTGTAAACAGACGGAGTTTGCTGCGTGCGTAAAAACATGAGGCTGGATATAAAGATCTGCGCGTAAAATTACGCGCGCGTGTTGCGTAATTTTACGCAGCAGTTGTGCGTTTTAAACATGACGAAACGGACAAAACAAAGGAAGTGCGTGACCGAGGACACTGTGGATGTTTGTACAAGTTAAACTAGAGGCATCTCGGACCTGGAGCGGTTCGTGGAACCGAGTGAAGACCTCATGGTGGACTCAGGAGTAGAGGGACCTTATGTTTTGATGGACTGGATGCTGTTCCTGATCGGTAAGTGTGGTTTATTCTGC
Source organism: Periophthalmus magnuspinnatus (assembly GCF_009829125.3). Classification (NCBI taxonomy): domain Eukaryota; kingdom Metazoa; phylum Chordata; class Actinopteri; order Gobiiformes; family Gobiidae; genus Periophthalmus; species Periophthalmus magnuspinnatus. The sequence continues at coordinate 3,178,950 of NC_047148.1, read as the reverse complement.
TATTCACTTAATTGTGGGTCAAATGTGTATCAAGTGTAATCATTAGCATTAGCTAATGCCAATCTGCGCAGATTGGCATTAGCTAATGCTAATGATTACACTTGATACACATTTGACCCACAATTAAGTGAATAGCAGAATATTAGCGACCCCCACCAATCATCACGCACATACTTGGGTGAAGTGTCTTGCCTAAGGACACAATGACAGAACTAAGGACACAATGACAGAAATTGGTCCGAGTGGGACTCGATCCTCCAACCTTCGGGTTGCGGGACCAAAGCTCTAACCACTGAGCCACTGTTGCAGAATGACTGTCTCACTGTACGATCATGTACAGTGTGTTCTCAGTTTCCAGTGTGTGTTTGTTTACATTTTGAGTGTGTGGTTTGTAAATATATATTTATTTTGACCCATAGCACTTGTTTTGTTTTATATACAAATATACATTTTATATTGTGTTTTGATATGATATATAAATGTACAGTGATAGAGCAGCTGGGTGTGCAGATACAGATTCCTCTCAGTGTGAGTTTTCAGTTGAGCCCTCACTGATGTCTGTGGGTTGAAACATTCAAAAGTTATTGCACTTTTTCCAAACGTTCTCCAAATGTCTTCATTCGGATAGGTTTGGAGAGGCCTGGACTTACTCATGATAAAATGATTGTAAAACTCTCATTTTTATAGGTATTGACCTCAAATTTGAAATGTAAGTGGTCAACAATCTTTTCAGTTGAGGTATGGTGTATTTTTGTCCCCAGCTCCCCACTGCAGCTTTCTACACCTTCATTTTCACAATTTTCTTTTGGCGAGGATGAGAAATTTTTTTTTTAATGTGTGTTCCAAAGTGTATACATGCTCAGCAGACAAACTTACAGTGATTCTGACGCCTGTGGGTAAAACTATAGGGTGTTACCTTTACAAAGACCCCAAACTAGTGCAGTTACTACTGAGGGTTCAATAATGGTGATTATTTTAATTTGGAGAGGTCAGAACAAAGGCAATTTCACCAAAATCACCCGGAATGCTAAGGGGTTAAGAAAGACATTAAAATCACAATTGAAGAAATAAAAATGTAAATAATTATCATAAAATTTACATTAAATGAGAAGAGTGCAGAATAAAAAAACTCTCAGTCAAACTCTCATCCAAAAAGCAAGAGCATGTTTTATCAGTGCGAATAACTCAAATCACAATATACTGGACGTGTTTTTGACAGAGCATCCGATGTAAAAATCTGCCTAATCTGATGTGTTTAAACAACCTTGAACATACTTCTGGGAACTCATGTTTCAGTATTTTTTGCTGCTTTAGAAATTCTTAGTAGAGAAATTGCCTATTCACAAAATCACCTTTTCACAAAATCACACAGTAAACAAAACCTGAATTTAAACATTGTCAGAGCGAAGGCCTGTCTCACATCTTCAATATTCCAGAATTTAGCTGCATAGTACTGCATACATATTTATAAATTGTGGTTTAATGAGTACACAAAAGTAAATGCGTTTCTCTGAATCAGAATTTTAATTCGACTTAATTTTGTCGAAGTAAAAACTAATAAGAAAAGCTTTTATTTTTAATTTGCTGAACAGAAACTCTCCAAACCACATGCCTTTACTGACAGGACTTGCCATTAAAAAGACCCACATTGACCATTACAAATGATGGAATCTCAATCTGGATTAAAATTGGAATAATTGCACAGCCCTAACATATTTATTTGATAGGGACAGTCCATACTATTGAACATCTGTATTTACTGTTATTCTCTGACATGTTAGTGCCATATGAATCATCTTACACTCTGAAGACTTCAGGGATCAGTCAGGACTAAACATGGACTAAACCAGGACTACACGTGGACTAAACCAAGACTAAACATTGGGAATCAGTGTTTCAGTTTTATGCAGCTAACTTGGAACCTGGTCTTCTTGAAGATGTGAGACAGGCCCTTTGACAATGTTTAAATCCAGGCTCTTAACAGTTCTGTTTAGCTATGCATATGACTGAAATGTTTTAATCTGCACTCCTCTTTTAATGCTCATTTTATGATTACTATTTCTATTTTGATTTGTTTGTATTGTGATTTTAATGTCTCTCTTATTCTGTACAGCACTTTGAATTAATTAATTAATTGTGCTAAACAAATAAATGTACCTTGCTTGTCTTGTCTTACAGAGTAAGTATCCCAGATTATAGCAAAGATGCTAATTTCCACCAGATGCCCCTAGGCAGGTGCCACAGAAACCAATCATAATTATTTAAAAAAGTCATAACACAGATCAGTAAAAGGCCAGAGTTAAACGTGCTCACAGACTTAGTTTTCCTTAATCCACAGTTTAAGGTGCGGAGTGAAAGTTCAATTAAATTCAGTTCATTTATTTTTGTAACGCCCAAAATCACAACAACGGTTGTCTCGAAGGGCGTTCATGTTTTGGTTGATGGGGGAAACCGGAGTACCCGGAGGAAACCCATCCAGACACGGGGAGAAACATGAAAAACTCCACACAGAAAGGCCTGGCGACCGGGGGATCGAACCAAACCCTCTTGTTGTGAGGCATGAGTGTTGCCACTCAGCCACCGTGCCGCCAACACACAAAAACAAAACAACAGGAAAAATCAGACAAAACAAGAAAAATTGGCCAGGTGAGGAGGAGGAGAGCCGGGCGAGGAGGAGGGCCAGGCGGGGAGGAGGGGAGGGTCCATCTGTCATCGGGGCATCTGAAAGAGATACACTCCACGGGGGAGTGGGACAGGGGACAACATGTGAATAGCATTGCTGATGAGAAAATAGGACAAAGCAGAGGATAGTGCTCAGGTTGCCATACTTCCCCCAGCTAGTTATCTCCTACTGCAGCCTATCTTATCCCGGGTTTTAATGTCCCTAACTCCCTCACTATGTAACCTGGTCATAAGCTATACCGAAGAGGAAGGTTTTAAGCCTGGTCTTAAATACAGAGACTGTAGGGGCCTGTTTAACATCAGCAGGGAGTTGATTCCATAGTACAGGAGCTTGGTAACTGAATGCTCTCCCTCCCACTGTACTTTTGGACACTCTAGGAACCACTAATAGTCCTGCATTCTGAGAGCGGAGTGCTCTGTTTGGCTGGTACGGGACAATAGCATCTTGCAGATAGGATGGGGCCATACTGTTTAGGGTTTTGTATGTCAGGAGGAGGACTTTGAATTTGATTCTAAGCTCAACAGGAAGCCAGTGCAGATATTTTAGTACAGGACTGATGTGGTCTCTTCTTTTAGTTCCTGTTAGGACTCTGGCCGCTGCATTTTGGACCAACTGGAGGCTCCTTATAGTACTTTTGGGGCAGGCAGCGAGCAGAGAATTACAGTAATCAAGTCTGGAAGTAACAAATGCATGGATGAGTTTTTCAGCATCGTTTTTAGGTAAAATATTTCTAATTTTAGTTATATTTCGCAGGTGAAAGTATGCGGTTTTACAAGCTAGGTTTATATGGGCTGTGAATGAGAGATTTTGATCAAATAGGACTCCAAGATTTTTTACAGTAGGGCTAGAAGCTACACTCACATTGTCGAGTGAGATTATCTGGTCCGACAGAGAATCTCTTTGACCTTTGGGACCAACGATAATGACCTCTGTTTTTTCAGGGTTTAAGAGCAGGTAATTCAAGATCATCCAGGTTTTGATGTCCTTCACACAGGCACTGAGATTATCTATTTGATCAGTCTGATTTGGTTTCATTGATAAGTACAGCTGAGTGTCATCAGCATAGCAGTGAAAATTAATGCCATGTTTTCTGATAATGTTACCCAATGGCAACATATACAGAGTAAATAGGATTGGACCAAGCACAGATCCTTGTGGAACACCACAGGCTACTTTAGAACAGGGAGAGGTGCTCTGGTTTATACTAACAAACTGGTACCTATCTGATAGATAGGATTTAAACCATTTGAGGGCGGTCCCTCTGATTCCAATGTCACATTCTAACCTCTGCAGTAGAATGTTGTGATCAATGGTATCAAACGCTGCACTGAGGTCCAGTAGGACCAGGACTGAAGCCAGCCCGTTATCAGCAGCTAGTAGTAAGTCATTTGTTACTTTAAGCAGTGCAGTCTCTGTGCTGTGGTGAGCTCTGAATCCAGATTGAAATTTTTCAAATATATTATTGTCCTGCAGGTGGCGGCAGAGCTGTTTCACCACCACTCGTTCTAGAATTTTTGAGAGGAAGGGAAGATTAGAGATAGGTTTATAAAGTGGACATACCAGGGGTGAAAGAGCCGCATGCAGCTCCGGAGCCGCTCTGCGTGGCTTGAGAAGTATTTAATTACTTTTTTAAAATTGTAGTTTAAGTTGGAAGATTATTGTGATCTTGAAATATTAAAATCAAATTATATTTTATTATTTTTCGTCACTCAAAATAAACGTCACGCTCATAGAAGACAGTATACCCACCAAACTTCGTGGATTTCAGAAGCACCACACTATAGTCATTTATACAAAGCATATAAATATAAATTATATATATATATATATATATATATATATATATATATATATATATATATATATATATATATATACAGTGTTATCTTCATTTTAGATGTCAAAAAGCATTTGCTGCTCCCAATGTTTTTTTTTTTTTTCTGTGGAAACTGGGTCCAAATGGCTCTTTGGGTGTCAAAGGTTGCTGACCCCTGGTCTATACCAATAATAGAATACTTTGTAACAGTATATACATGACAACTAAGGATTCTATGTTTTCCTCTCCAAGAGTAGAGATGGTGTCTTCAGTGTCCCTCCTGCTGTGGTCTTCTGGGACCTTTTGAGAATGAGGCTGAGGAGAGAGTCTAAGATTAGCTCGAAGCTTCCAGATGCTTGGCTCTCATCTGAAACTAGAGAGGGCAACAGAACTGCGGGAGCAAGAGTTCAATCGCCATGTTTATAGTAAAGAAACTTACACTATAGACTATCTCATCTCATCAAAATGACGAATTTGAGGATGTGTCTAGTCTGAGCATTAGGGTTGTAGTCGACAAAAGATATTCTTGGTCGACTAAAAACATTCCCTGATGCCCTGTGCAAAAGCTCTCAAACAGTTTACAGTCTGTTTGTAAGTGAAAATAAGTTGTCCAGTCCCTCTCAAATCTTCAACTAACTCACTGCCTGCTTTCTCCATTCTTGTGTTGTACATGTAAATCCTTCAACTAAAGCGCCATCTACCTATCAATTAGCTAAAGGGCTAAAGGTATACAGCCCTATTACCATGTGTAAAAACTGTTTCTTGGCAACAGTACAATTAATAGTTTGCATATCACAAGTTAAATCAAAGAGATGACATTAGGATATATATATATATATATATATATATATATATATATATATATATATATATATATATATATATATATATATATATATAATCTTCTTGTCACCCTCCGCAGATGGTCTCTCATCCCCTCTCTTTTCCATGCTCGGGACCTCTACCTGAGGCCTGGGAGCTTGAGGGTTCTGCACAGTATCTTTTCTGTTCCTAGTACTGCACTTTTCTGGACTGAGATGTCTGATGTTTTTCCTGGGATCTGCTGTAGCCACTCCTGCAGTTTGGGAGTACACTGACCACCACTGATACCTTAATAATAATAATGGTAATGCGCTTTACAGGCTTGTCAAAGCCTCTCAAAGCGCTACACTATAGTCATTATTCATTAATTTCCATACTTGGTGATGGTAAGCTACTACTGTAGCTACGCTGGGGCAGACTGACAGAAGCGAGGCTGCCAATATGCACCATCGGCCCCTCCGACCACCACCTATTATTCATGGACACGCCATTTTCATACTAGACAATGTGGGTGAAGTGTCTTGCCTAAGGACACAACAACAGAACTTGGTCCAAGCGGGACTCGATGCTCCAACCTTTGGGTTGGGGGACCAACACTCTAACCACTGAGCCACTGTCGCCCCTTCACCTTCCAGGCCTTCTCCAGCTCTTCTTTGAGCCCCTGGTATTTCTCTAGTTTCTCATGTTCCTTTTTCCTGATGTTCCCATCACTTGGTACTGCGATGGCCACCACAATGGCTTTGCTCTGTTGTGTATCTACCACCGCAATGTCCGGTTGGTTTGCCATCACCATTCTGTCAGTCTGTATCTGGAAGTCCCACAGGATCTTGGCTCGGTCATTCTCCACTACCTTTGGAGGTGTTTCCCACCTTGATCTTGGGGCTTCCAGTCCGTACTCTGCACAGATGTTTCTGTACACTATGCCCGCCACTTGGTTATGCCGCTCCATGTATGCCTTTTCTGCCAGCATCTTACACCCTGCAGTTATGTGCTGGATTGTCTCAGGGGCCTCTTTGCACAGCCTACACCTTGGGTCTTTTCTGGTGTGGTAGGTCTGAGCCTCTATTGCTCTGGTGCTCAAGGCCTGCTCCTGTGAATGAGCCAGGATGAGTGACTATGTGCTGTCCTTCAGACCAGCTCTCCATTGGTAGGATTTCTTGATATCAGCCACTTCAGTTATGTTCCGGTGGTACATCCCGTGCATGGGCTTGTCCTTCCATGATGGTTCCTCTAGCAGCTCTTCCTCTGTGCTCCACTGTTTGAGACATTCGCTGAGCACATCATCTGTTGGGGCCTTGTCTTTGATGTACTTATGGATCTTGGATGTTTCATCCTGGACTGTGGCTCTCACTAGCAGGGCGTAGCTGTTTATTGCCTGGGTCTTGTTCTTGCCATTGAGCTGACTCCTTAGGACTCGCCTTACTCGTCTAAGGTGTTTGGCCGTGGCTGCTTTCCTTGTTTCCTCTTCAAGGTTGCCATCAAGGTACTTGTAACTGTCCTCAATGTCTGCTATTGTCCCTTCTGGGAGGGAGACCCCTTCTGTGTGGACTACCTTCCCTCTCTTTGTCACCATCTGGCTACACTTCTCAATCCCGAATGACATTCCAATGTCTGTGCTGTGTGTGTGGATTAGTGAGTCGATGTCTCACTCATTCTTAGCATACAGCTTGATGTCATCCATGTAGAGGAGGTGACTGATGGTAGCCCTATTCCTGAGACGGTATCCATACCCAGTGTTGCTGTTGCTGATTTGGCTTTTGGATTCAGACCTATGCAGAACAGCAGTGGGGACAGTGCATCTCCTTGGTATATGCCACATTTGATGGTCACTTGTGCAAGTGGCTTGCCATTGGCCTCAAGGGTGGTTTTCCACAACCTCATCGAGTTTGCAATGAAGGCTCTTAGACTCATGTTGATGTTGTACAGCTCCAGGCATTCAGTGATCCGTGTGCATGGCATTGAGTTGTAGGCTTTCTTATAATCAATCCAGGCAGTGCACAGTTTGGTCTTCCGGGTTCTGCAGTCTCGGGCGACTGTTCGGTCTGCCAGGAGCTGGTGTTTGGCTCCCCTGGTATCTTTGCTGATGCCCCTCTGCACTGTGCTCATGTATTGATCCATGTGCCCACTTATCTTGGTCGTGATGATACCTGACATGAGCTTCCATGTTGTGGAGAGACAGGTTATTGGCCGGTAGTTGGATGAAACAGTACCCGTTGAGGGATCCTTCTGGATCAGTATCTGGTGCGGTCCAGTTTGTCATGCCTGAGACTCTTTCCTGGATGTCTGCCAGGATGTCTGTGATGGTGACTGGATTCTGTTTGGGGAGGTTGCTGTGGCCTTCTCTCAGAGCCACCAGCCACTATGCATCGCTGTTATGTGATGCCTCCTTCTCCCATATACCTTTCCAGTACTGTTCGGCTTCCAGCCTTGGTGGGCCTGCTCTGGTGTTATTACCCTACCATTGAGCGTACACTTTCGTTGGTTGTGTTGCGAACAGCTGGTTTATTCATCTGGCTTCATTATCTCACGTGTACCTCTTTACCAGAGCAGGCTCTAACTCCTGAGGAGACTCAGGTGTTTTGGAGTGAGAGGGCCACTCCTGAAGACCTTCTATGACTCTGTGGTGGCATCAGCCATCCTGTACGGTGTGGTCTGTTGGAACAGCAGCATCACAGAGAGGGAGAGGAAGAAGCTGGACAAGGTCATCAAGAAGTCCAGCTCCATCCTGGGCTGTCCTCTGGACTCAGTGCGGGAGGTGGGGGACAGGAGGGTCCTGGCTAAGGTCTTTTCTATGCTGGGCCATGAGTCTCACCCCCTGCAGGACGCTCTGTCTGCCCCGGAGAGCAGCTTCAGTGACAGACTGATTCACCCTCGCTGTGTGAAGGAGAGGTTTCGCAGGTCTTTCCTTCCTGCTGCTGTCAGACTGTACAATGAATACTGTTAACGCTGAACATGTGTCATTCAACCATACCTATGTGCAATACTCAAGTCACTTTACGGAGATGTTATATTAGAGTCTATTTTTAGTTTATTTTTCAAGTCTTTTTTATTTTTATTTTAAGCTGTTTATCTATTATCTTGTTTTATTGCATGTACCATTTTCCTTGTGTTCCTTGTGTCCCCACTGTGGGACTAATAAAGACATCTTATCTTAAATTATATTAGGCGGCTGGCCAAGGCTTGGACCCTTTGTTTGGCAGTTTCCAGTGCTTCAGCTATGGGCATCTGGCTGTACCTCTTGGGCAGTTGTTTTTTCATCGCATGAAAGTTGGCTCACTTCTCTCCGCATTTTAGCCTCTAACCGTCGTTTCCATGGTGGGTATTGTTTCTCATTTCTATTTGATTTTTTAAGCATATCTTTTTTAACTTCATGCCCCTTATTTGTATTTGTGTTTATTCAGTGTGTTTTATGTTGCACTTTATCACCAAAGTAAGTTCCTAGTTTGTGAACTGTGTTCACAAATGATGGCAATAAAAGGATTCTGATTCTGATTCATGGCTCCCATGGTTGCTCTTACAGCCAAGCATCTCTAGGATCACTGCCGCTGAAGTGTATATCAGCTTATTGGTCTCTGTGATGGTTGAGGTAGGGATCGCTCTCAAGTCTGCATTCACTTCTTCTTGGAGACTTTCAGATGGTACTTTACTAGTCTTTAAAAGTGGTGTTGGGGTTGCCTTGTGTTAATTCGGGCCATGATCTTATCTTTCGGGTCAGTCGCTGCCTCGCTCAGCGTGATACATATTACAAATTATTTGAATAAAATTATTAATCTGGGTTGTGGTTATTGTTGCAAACAGAATGAGTTTCTTATATGAGATTAAATGAGATTAAACTGGGACTGAAACTGGAACTAAACCAGGGCTAGACAGGACTAAATCAGGACTAGAAAGAATAGAACTAAACCAACTATATCAGGACTAAAATGAGCTCAAACCAGCTCTAAACATAAACGTTCCCAGAGAGACAAAGGTTGAGAATTACTGATAAAGCAAGATCAGTGCCAACAACTCTAGTCACAATATACATGGTGAGTTTGTGACAGGGCATCTGGTGTAAAAATCTGCCTAATCAGATGTGTTTAAAATCTTGAACATACCTTCTGGGAATTCATGTTTCAATATTCTTGCTGCTAATGCATGCTTTTGTGTTTTTAGAAATACTTATTAGAGGAATTGCTTATTTACAAAATCCACTACACTGCTCCCTTTTCTGGCTAAGCCCACTCTCCCTGTGCTATGCATGAAGCAACAGGGCAATAAATGTAGCGCTATACACTGAGAATGAACGTGACTTGAAAAAGCAGCTGGCATGTGCAGATGCACATGCTTTGTTGTTTTCGTCGCCTTCGTCACCCTCGTCGCCTTCGTCGCCCTCGCTGCCTTCGTCTTTATGATGTATTTATTTCCTTTTACACTGAGACCGTCAAAGTCACTGTTAGATTATTAAAAATGTAACTAGACACAAGCTGCTAATAGACCTAGTTAATGCATGGGGCAAGTTTTGCTATTGCGTTTATATTTTGAATATCTGCACATTTCTGGTGCAGGGCCTGGAAAGTTATATAATATGGCATTAAACTTAACTATCTCTGTGCATGGAGACAAGCAGGTGATGTTACAGGTTAGCTCTGTGGCGAGGCAAGCCCACTCAAGTATTTTTGTCGATCAGTTTAAAGTCATATTGTAGAACATTCCAGAAAAAAAAAAACATGTCCATGGCAGTTACATAGTACATCTTTACTTGTGTGGCCCACATTTTCTGAGAATTGTTGTAACCGGTGGGGTTGGGTGGACCAAAGACGTGCAGACTCGGGGCAGATTTACAGTGGTTATTTACAAAGTGGTGAAATACAGTTCGAACGCAATAATTAATCCAGCGGGGGACAGGAGCCAGAGTCCAGGACAGGATCCAGGAGCGGAGCGCGCGATACGGCGCCGGAGCGAGGTGCTGGGGACGAGCCGGGATCCGGGAACGTGGGCCTCAGAGGCAAAGACCAGTAGACCAGAGCCAGGGAGAGGAGCAGGGTGCAGGGCGAGGTACAGGGGCGTAGTGTGCAGGAGACAAGGTGAAACACTACCATACCAGGTCGGGGAAGCCAGGCGGGAGCAGAGCCGGGAGTGCGGAGCTGGAGCAGTGCAGGGGACAGGATGTAGACACGCGGACGATCTGGCCCCGAGTGTCTGCAGCTCGTCCATCTTATGCTCCACAGCAGGTGGAGATGATTACGCTGATGCCCTCCAGGTGCGCGCGGGGAGGAGTCAGCAACTCCGCCCAGCTCCAGACTCAGGCAGGTGCGGGAGGGGGAAGAGCACACAGGGAGGCACAACAGGAACAGAAATACACGCATCATGACAAGAATATGCTAAACTAATTTCAAAATATTTGTTAGCAGGTTATCAGATTTTATAAGACCCTTGAAAGTCAGGATTTGCTGTTTACTAAGAATATTTAAGTTAATTTTAAATCTGTTTGCAGTGGTACAGTGATGTTATTCCTTACCTTGTCCGAGCATCCTTTTCATACAAAAAAAAACAAAAAACAAAAAAAAAACGTTTGTAATTTGATGTAAACAGTACACATTGTACACACCTTAAGAGCTGCTTGTAAAATATATCTGTATGGGGCCATATACAGATATATTGCTCAAATACATGGAAAAAATAAAATAAAAATTGGGTACAAGCCCCCTCCCTGAACCGCCACCTTAACGTGGAGAGGTTTGAGTGCCTGAATGATCCAGGGAGCTATGTTGTCGGGGGCTTCATGCCCCTGGTAGGGTCACCCATGGCAAACAGGTCCAGGGGGACGGGTCAGACTAAGAGCGGTTCAGAAGCCCCTTATGATGTGTGCACAATCAAGGTTCGTTATGTCGCCCGGACCAGCGTCACCAGGGCCCCACCCTGGAGTCAGGCCTGGGGTGGGTGCTCAAGAGCAAACGCCTGGTGGTCTTTCCCTATGGGGCCCGGCCGGGCTTAGCCCGAAGAAGTGACATGGGGCAGTCCTCACGTAGACCCACCACCTGCAAGAGGATACATAAGGGGCTGTGCATAGAGATCCGGGCGGCGGTCGAAGGCGTGAACCTCGACCACCGGATCTCCGGACATGGAGACTAGCTCTGGGGACATGGAATGTCACCTCGCTGGGGTGAAGGAGCCTGAGCTTGTGCAGGAGGTTGAGCGTTACCGGCTAGATATAGTCGGCCTCACCTCCACGCACAGTTTGGGTTCTGGAACCCAACCTTCAGAGGGGCTGGACTCTCCATTTCTCTGGCGTTGCCCGCAGGGAGCGGCGGCGAGCTGGTGTGGGCTTGTTCATTGCCCCACAGCTCAGCCGTCACGTGTTGGAGTTCACCCCAGTGAACGAGAGGGTAGCGTCCCTGCGCCTTCGGGCCGGGGGACAGGTCTCTCATTGTTGTGTCTGCCTACGGGCCGAACAGCTGTGCAGAGTACCCGGCCTTCTTGGAGTCCCTGGGAGGGGCACCAGACAGTGCATCGACCGGGAACTCCATTGTTCTCCTGGGTGACTTCAATGCCCATGTGGGACAGTGACACCTGGAGGGGCGTGATCAGGAACGGCCTCCCTGATCTGAACCCGAGATGTGTTTTGTTATTGGATTTCTGTGCTAACCACTGTTTGTCCATAACAAACACTATGTTCAAGCACAAGGGTGTCCATCGGTGCACGTGGCACCAGGACACTCTAGGCCGGAGGTCGATGATCGACTTTGTTGTCGTGTCATCTGACCTCCGGCCGCGTGTCTTGGACACTCAGGTGAAGAGAGGGACAGAGTTGTCAGCCGATCACCAACTGGTTGTGAGTTGGATCCGCTGGCAGAGGAGGAAGCCGGACAGACCTGGCAGGCCCAAGCGTATAGTGAGGGTCTGCTGGGAACATCTGATGGAGCCCTCTCAGGGGGGGGGTCTTCAAATCACACCTCCAGCAGAGAGCTTCTCCTTGATCCCAAGGGAGGCTGGGGACAGGGATTCCAAGTGGGCCATATTCTCCACCTCTATTGTCAGTGCGGCTGCTCTTAGCTGTGGTCGTAAGGTCACGGCGGCAATCCCCGAACCCGGTGGTGGACACCGGAAGGGATGCCCTCAGGCTGAAGAAGGAGTCCTATCGAGCCTTGTTGGCTCGTGGGACTCCTGAGGCAGCTGGTGAGTACCGTCAGGCCAAGCGTGCCGCAGCTCGTGCGGTCGCAGAGGCAAAAACTCGGGGTTAGAAGGAGTTCGGGAAGGCCATGGAGGAGGACTATCGGACGGCCTCAAAGTGATTCTGGCAAATCATCCAAGGGGGGGAAGCAGTGCTTCACCAACACTGTTTACAGTGCCACTGGGGATGTTGTCGGGCGGTGGAAGGAATACTTTGAGAATCTCCTCAATCCCACCGTCACGTCTTCTGAGGAGGAAGCAGAGACTGGGGACCCGGAGGTGGACTCGTCCATCACCCTGTCTGAAGGAGGAGCTTGCCAACCACCTCGATGGCAAGGCTCTGGGGGTGGATGAGATCTGTCCCAAGTACCTCAAGTCTCTGGATGTTGTGGGACTGTCTTGGCTGACACGTCTTTGCAACATCGCGTGGTGGTCGGAGACATTGCCACTGGATTGGCAGCTCGGGGTGGTGGTCCCTCTGTATAAGAAGGGGGACCGGAGGGTGTGTTCCAACTACAGGAGAATCACACTCCTCAGCCTTCCTGGTAAGGTCTATTCCAGGGTACTGGAGAGGAGAATCCGACCGATAGTCGAACCTCCGATTCAGGAGGAGCATTGTGGTTTTTGTCCCGGTCGCGGAATACTGGACCTACTCTATACTCTCCCTCGGGTCCTCGAGGGTTCATGGGAGTTTGCCCAACCAGTCAACATGTGTTTTGTGGATCTGGAGAAGTCATTCGACCGTGTCCCTCGAGGTGTCCTTTGGGGGGGGGGGTGCTCTGTGAGTATGGGGTCCGGGGGCCCTTTGCTAAGGGCTGTCCGGTCCCTGTATGACCGGAGCAGGAGCTGTGTTCGCATTGCCGGCAGTAAGTCAGACCTGTTCCCAGTGCATGTTGGACTCCGCCAGGGCTGCCCTCTGCCACCGGTTCTGTTCGTTATATTTATGAACAGAATTTCTAGGCACAGGCAGGGGCCAGAAGGGGTCTGGTTCGGGAACCACAGGAATCTATGTCTGCTGTTTGCAGATGATGTTGTCCTGATGGCTTCATCGAGCCAGGACCTGCAGCAGGCACTGGGGCGGTTTGCAGCGAAGCGGCTGGGATGAGAATCACCACGAGGTGCTGGCCAATCTGAAGAGCTCGTTCAGCCACAGACTGTTACTGCCACGCTGCTCCACTGAGAGACACAGGAAATCTTTCCTGCCTGTCGCCATCAAACTGTTAAACTCCGTTCTGTAACCAAACACTTCAATACTCCAATATTCCACTTTGTACATAGATGTAAATAGTGTGTGATTTTGTGTGATGATCTATTTATTTATTTTGTTTAACACTTGACACTTTATTCTTTTTGCATGACACTTATTCTTATTGCACAATTTTATTCTTATTTAAATGACTTTTTATTCTTATTCTTAAATTCTATCCTGTGGTTGTGGCATTTGTTAACTAAGAGAATTTCCCTTCGGGGATCAATAAAAGTGATTCTGATTCTGATTCTCCTCCAAATCCGAGGCCGCGGTTCTCGACCGGAAAAAGGTGGCTTGCCCTCTCCGGGTGGGTGGTGAGTCTCTGCCTCAAGTGGAGGAGTTTAAGCATCTCGGGGTCTTGTTCACGAGTGAGGGACGGATGGAGCGTGAGATTGACAGGCTTGACAGGTGCAGCGTCTGCAGTGATGCGGGCACTGTATCGGTCCGTTGTGGTAAAGAAGAAGCTGAGTCACAAGACAAAGCTTTCGATTCAAATTCGGATTGTGTTGGTGAGTATTTATTAAATCCAATATTTATGAGAACATGTTTAATATCCAATATTTATGAAAATATGCTTAATATTCAATTCAATTCAATTCATTTATTTTTGTAACGCCCAAAATCACAACAACAGTTGTCTCGAAGGGCGTTCATGTTTTGGTTGTAATGTACATTTGGTTACAGTTGCTATTATCTGCCAAAGAGTTCAATAATAATTGGAAGTAGGAAGTATATACAAGTAGTAGTAGTAGTTATAGTAGTAGTAGTGGTAGTAGTTGTTGTAGTTATAGTAGCAGTTGTAATAGTTGTAGTAGTAATTGTTGTAATTGTAGAAGTATTAATCGTTGTGATGGTGGTGGTAGCAGTAGTACATTTGATTTAAATCTACATGATGTAACTTTTATGATGGAGATCTGCCATCTGCTTGTCTCCAATTAGACATTGCTTTGCCTGGAATGTTCCACTTTCATTCATCCATCTCCATTAAGAGATCAAATAACACTGCTAGGTCAGATAACCAGTCAGATCTGTGGAGAGGCAAGTCCACTCAGAGTAAGAATACATGCTTAGCAAGGTATTTTGTGCAATAAAGTAACAAAAACATCTGTAATTGAATAAATGCCAGATTAAAAATTTTAATGCCATACTGAGGAATATTCCAGCTGCAACAATAACCACGGCTGTGTTCTTCCTCAGGCTCATTTACTGTGCTGTAAAATACACTCAATTCAATTCAATTCATTTATTTTTGTAACGCCCAAAATCACAACAACAGTTGTCTCGAAGGGCCTTATCTACACGGCTATAGTCATCAAGTAAGGCCTTCTACAGAACCATGTTAAAACCATCTCATTACAGCTGTATCACATGCAAAAACAGGTATCTATCATTGCAAATGCTACTGAAAGAAGGCAGTACCATAATAGTATATACATTGAAGCTTAAGCTAAATAGCAGCTAAATACTATGTCTTTTCTGGAAAAATCTTATTATACCTGAGGTTTAGATCTCTACAAAGATCATTCTAAAGCTATTCCAAAATGGTTAATTTCTGCCCTGTGAATGTGAATGTTTTGTCTTGATACCTGTTTAAATGTGTATTTAATTTCAATACTAGTTTTAGTATCGATTAGTGTCAGATTTTCAATATTTTAACAACTCCACTGTAGGCCTCTCCAACACCCAAGCCGATCATTAATGATTAGAAATTATTGTATTTTGATCTTGAAAATTGTATTACTTGCACAGCCCTATGAAACAGAAGAGAGAGGAGCTGATTCATTGTACACTGTCTAAATTCAGTTGGTTTAAACCAGAGAGGTCTCTTTTTGATCTGAATGGTCACTACTTAAATCCCAGCATTTGCAGCCTGTGAATCAGTGCCAATGCAGCCTCTGACATTTTCTATAAATGTCTTGGTTGAGGTTCAAGTCTAGCACAAGATGTGAATGGACTGTAAAGGTCTCTTGTAAATTGTAAGATTAGATTATTTTAGTAACTTCCTGTGTGAGCGTAAGTCGCTGGTAAACAAGTGCATACTTGATATAAAAAAGGCCCATAGTAAAGACAGCTACAGTTAACGTGTAACTGAAAACTTGAAATGTGTACTCAGGGGAGCTGACGGGAGGGACAAAAAGGGTCTGTTGTTCTGGGCCCTAGGGTCTAAGGGTCCCAAAAGTGGAACCTCTGCCTATTAATTACTATTAGCTTCTTGCCCTGGGCCCGAAATTTCTGTCGACAGGCCTGTGTGTACTTTATAAGATTTACTGTAAAATATGTAAAATAGTTATGTCAATGGAATGAGCTAGCAATATGATGATCATATGGACATTATGGTAATAGTTATTTAGTTTATGCCTAGCGCTTATTCTAATTTTACATGACATGGAAACAACGTCATTTAACCATTAGTTCTAGCCTTCTCAGTTAAGCTGTACATTTGTGGTTAATTTATTGGTTCATGTAACATCCAGTCACATTATATACTTGTTTAGAAGATCAATCTTTTAACTATAGGCAATATACTGAGTATTCTAATTTAGCATATCTCCAGAACAGCAATAGCAATATTCTAATTTTTGAAATATATTTCTCCCACCTCTACTGGTCTGATGTCTGTAAAACTGCCTGCTGTAATGCTGGATCACTTGTTGTGCAGGGTTGTAAGCACTAACCCGCTCTTATGTTTTATTTGCTGATGTGGTGTCAGCAGAAGACAGGGAGAGGAGACAGAGTGCAGAGAACAAGTGGCTCTAAAGTGCTGACGCCTAAACTGTTCAGGTCCTGTCATTACCACACTGGCAAGGGCGCAACAGGGTAGAACATCAGGGACAAGGAAGCATTAAGGGGGAGTGAGGGAGGGGGACAGAGGGAGAAGGGGGAACTGAGGAGAGGAGAGGGGAAAAAAGGGAGTGGGGTAGGGGTGAGAGAAGAGGAGAGGGAGAGGACAGAATGGAGTAAAGTGGAAGGGGGAGAGAGGAGGGAGAGCAGGAAGGGAGGGGTGGGCTGAGGGGGATGAAATGAAGGAAGGGAGAGAGAGGGAACGGCAAGGAGGAGATGAAGGGAGGGAGAGGAAGTATGTGAAGAAGGTGAAGGTTGTGAGAGAGAAGAAGAGTTAGTTAGTTTATTAGTTTATTTGAAGGGACAGTGTGCAAAAAACATTAATAGATGCTTTGCACCAGATTACAGCCGAAGCTAGTTTCCGTCTGTAGTCCCTGAACAGGTGAAAAATGCAATACAATATAAAATATAAGCAATATAATACAATACAATATAAAATGTGAGCAATATAAGACAGGGGGAAACAGAGAGGAAATATGGGGGAGAGGGAGAGAGTAAAGGCAAAAAAAGAGGAAAACAAAACATGAGAAGGAAGAGTGGTGAGGGGGGTTTCAGGAGAAGAGAGGGAAAGAGAGAAAAGAAAGAAGAGAGAGGGGAGAATGGAAAAGGAGAAGAGACAGAGCAGAGAGGACAGAGGGAGGGTTGAAGAGACTCGGCAGAGAGGAAGACGATGAGGGAGAAAAGGTATGAGGAGAGTGGTGGGAGAGAAGCGAGAGAGGTGGATATAGAGAACAGCGGAGGAAAGAGAGAGAGAGAAAGAGAAGAGTCTGTAGAAATAGTAGGTCTGAAGAGAGAGTGGGTAGAGAGAACACTTGAGGAAAAAGAGGGGATGAGGAAAGTGGGATCTAAGGGAGAAAGGGTGGTAAGGAGGAGAGAGAGAAAGAGAGGATGAAGAGAAAGGAAAGGTGGAAAGGGGGTGAGGAGAGAAGAGGGAGGGTGTGTAAAGTGGGAGGGGAGGAAGAGAGGGTAGAGGGAACAGATGAGGGAGGTGGGGAGAAAGGTTAAGGAGAGAGGGAGGGAGAGCGAAAGAGAGAGGGAGACCTGAGACAGACAGAGAGAAGGAGCAGGTGGCTAATGCTGCCTATATTCCATGGACAATTATATATATATTTTAAAGAATTGTATGTAGCCTGGGCTGTTGCTGGTTTAAAAAAGGAATTACAATCCCAACTGAACCTGTGTTGCCAGAGCCTTAACCTGCAGATGAAGGACACATACACGTCTTTCTCATTCTCAGTATATGGACAGGCCATGGTTCATGTGAATACTTGGAACCTCCAGAAATCAGTCACTGAACTGCAGAGGCTGCACTAGCACTGATTCACAATTGGTTGCAGGTGGTGGGGTTTAGATAGTGAGGAGTCAGATAGAGAGAGTTCTTTTAATAAAAAATAACTCTCTCTAAAATTTTCTGCAACTACACACGTGGACAAAATTGTTGGTACCCTTCGGTTGATGAAAGAAAAACTCACAATGGTCACAGAAATAACTTGAATCTGACAAAAGTAATAATAAATACAAATTCTATGAAATTTAACTATTGAAACTCAGACACCACTTTTCAACCATACTTCAACAGAATTACTTAAAAAAATAAACTTATGAAACAGACCAGGACAAAATGATTGTACCCCTAGAAAAGACTGAAAATAATGTGACCAAAGGGACATGTTAATCCAAGGTGTGTCCACTAATTAGCATCACAGGTGTCTACAATCTTGTAATCAATCAGTTGGCATATATATAGGGCTACAGGTAGTCACTGTGCTGGTGACATGGTGTGTACTACACTCAACCTGGACCAGAGTAAGCAAAGGAAAGAGTTGTCTCAGGAGATTAGAAAGAAAATTATAGACAAACATGTTAAAGGTAAAGGCTCCACCTTGGACCTTGGACCACCTCCAAGCACCTTGATGTTCCTGTGACTACAGTTGCACATATTGTTCAGAAATTTAAGATCCATGGGACTGTAGCCAACCTCCCTGGACATGGCCGCAGAAGAAAAATTTATGACAGATCAAGAGATGGATAATACGAATGGTAACAAAAGAGCCCAGAAAAACTTCTTAAGAGATTAAAGGTGAACTTCAAGCTCAAGGAACATCAGTGTCAGATCGCACTATCCATTGTTGTTTGAGCCAAAGTGGACTTAATGGGAGATGACCAAGGAGGGCACCATTGTTGAATACAAATCATAAAAAAGCCAGATTGGAATTTGACAAACTTCATGTTGACAAGCCACAAAGCTTCTGGGAGAATGTCCTATGGACAGATGAGACCAAAATAGAACTTTTGCCAAGGCACATCAGATTTATGTCCACAGACAAACAGCATATCAAGAAAAGAACACTGTCCCTACTGTGAAACATGGAGGAGGCTCTATTATGTTCTGGGGTTGCTTTGCTGCATCTGGCAGGGTGTCTTGAATCTGTGCAGAGTACAATGAAATCTCAAGACTATCAAGGGATTCTAGAGAGAAATGTGCTGGCCAGTGTCACAAAGATTGGTCTCAGTCACAGGTCATGGGTCTTGCAACAGGACAATGGCCCAAAACACATAGCTAAAAACACCCAAGAATGGCTAAGATTGGACTATTCTAAAGTGGCCTTCTATGAGCCCTGACCTAAATTCTACTGAGCATCTTTGGAACGAGCTGAAACATGCTGTCTGGAAAAGGTACCTTCAAACTGAGACAACTGGAGCAGTTTGCTTATGAGGAGTGGGCCAAAATACCTGCTGAGAGGTGCAGAAGTCTCATTGACAGTTACAGGAATTATTTGATTGCCTCAAGCGGTTGTGCACCAAAATATTATGTTGTATCATCATTTTTGTCCAAGCCTGTTTCATGAGTTTATTTTTGTAAATAATTCTGTTGAAGCATGGTAGAAAAGCAATGTCTGACTTTTATTGGTTAAATTTCATAGATTATTTTTTTATTTATTATTACTTTTGTCAGATTCAAGTTATTTCAGTGACCGTTGAGAGTTTTTCTTTCATTAACCGAAGGATACCAAAAATTTTGCCCACGTGTGTAACTTTAGCTGAAAATAAGTCTGAACAATCTGCTTGTTTAGACCCAGATCAGCTTATGACCAGTTGAGCTGCTGCAGTTCACAATATTCCAATTCTCCTTTCACAAAAACTTCAGACACAGTTTAGCTCGGTTTATCACATTGTCATTATGTTCTTTTGTCTTTCAGGATGGCCAGTGACACCCCATTGTCACCCTTGGGTGCTGTAGAAGAATGAGGGCATCTGGATGAAGGCCATGGAGCTCAAAGTGTGGGTGGATGGGGTGCAGCGGATTGTGTGTGGGGTCACAGAATTCACCACGTGTCAGGAGGTTGTCATCGCACTCGCCCAAGCCATAGGTTAGAGTTATCAATGTTTGAGACTGTGATCCATGTTTTCTTTAGTTTTTTGTGAGTTTTGTGGTTTGCTGGACATCATGACTTTCAATAGGCCTAGAAGAAGCAAAACATGGAAAAATACTTCCAAGACTGGTCACTATAGTGCACTGTCTTTTCAGATGCTCTGTTGCATCCTGTCAGCTGTTATCGTTTTTCCTCAGAATTACAGGTGTTTAATTGTTAAAATACCTTGAAAGACATGCATTCTTACTGTGAGGGGGGTCACCTCCCCGCAGATCTGACCTGTAATCTGGCCTGGTTGCACCACCTGTTTGTTTTCATGGACATAGATATGCCACGCTGTTTAACAATGCAAGTAGTTATTGATTTACCTATTGCCACACACCATTTCTCAACATTAAACTTATCTAAATGAAGTTATAGGTCAGATCTGTGGAACGGTGATCCTGCTTACTGCACAAATGCTTGTTTTTCAACTTATTTATTTTGTAGCTATAAAAAAATACCTGTGGACAACCTGCCAGAAAAGTTACATTGTGCAAATCAGTGGTTGTTTAAAACTACTAGGTAAAATTTTCCTAATACTTTTCCTTATTGAAGTTTGTGCCTTCTAACAATAAATCTCTATAAACATTTGCAGCGGATTACATAAATACCCCCACAGCAAAGTCGCAATGTTTCAAAGCTTTAAACCAGAAAAGACTAGATTAACATGTAATGAAATCCTTCCTGTTTGGACATATTTGGTGATATTTGGTCCCACATTAGAGCTGCTAGATTACTCATACTGTGGTAATGCAGGCGGATTGGACCAAGTGATGCAGGACTCGGGGAAAGGTTTACAGTGTTTATTTACAGTTAGTGAATAACAGTACAGTAAAGAGGGTTGATCTGGCGGTGAGCAGGAGGCGAGATGTGGGCCAGGATCCAGGAGCAGAATGTGGAGCGCAGCAGAGACGACGATGCAGGCGGCACCGGGGCGGGGAGCAGAGTGCGAGCCAGGGTCCAGGGTCATGGAGTGCAGGGACAGAGACAAGACGGTCAGAGCCAGAAGGAGGAGCAGAGTGCAAGGAGGGTCCAGAACATGGAGTGCAGAGACAAGACGAGACAAGACTGTACCAGGACTGGGAAGCAGAGCCGGGAGCGAGGGAGCTGGGATGGGCCAGAGAGCAGGATCTGAAGGGTAGCACAAAAAATCCAAATGAGCAGGGTAAAGAGAGCAAATATACAAATAGGCAAGGACAAGCTAGATATTCACGTAGAGACGCGGACGATCTGGCACCAAGTGTCTGGTCCTGGCTCCTCTTATCCACAGCAGGTGGCGTTGATTGCGCTGATGGGATGCAGGTACGCACGGGAGGAGCCAGGAGACCCACCCAGCCCTGGCTCAGGCAGGTGAGGGAGGGAAAG
The DNA here is from genome assembly GCF_009829125.3 of Periophthalmus magnuspinnatus. Classification (NCBI taxonomy): domain Eukaryota; kingdom Metazoa; phylum Chordata; class Actinopteri; order Gobiiformes; family Gobiidae; genus Periophthalmus; species Periophthalmus magnuspinnatus. Next base: position 3,157,606 of record NC_047148.1, on the reverse strand, counting down.
GAACAGAACAGGAGGTAAAACATGGAACAGGAATCACACGGATCGTGAAACATACTTTACTGAAAATAGCAAAGGCTGCAGTTTTTTAGGTACCATAATTTCTGTCTTATTCCGCATAAAAACTGCTAACTGTATGTTCTAAATACATGTGATTCTTATATTAGTTTGTCAGTGCTTATTTCTATGAACAGAATCCTATTATTAAAACATAAATTGCAACAAGACCCAGGACAAGCTGGAGGGACTATGTCTCTCAGCTGGCCTGGAAGACCTCACCAAAGCACTGAGACTGCTCTTATCAAGGTGACAAATGACATCTGCCTGAACGCTGATGCAGGCAAAGTCTCAGTCTTGATCCTGTTAGATCTGAGTGCTGCCTTTGACACCATCGATCATGGGATCCTCTTACAGAGACTAGAGGACTGGGTGGGCCTGTCTGGTACTGCACAAAAATGGGTTCAAGTCCTATCTACCAAACAGCCCCAGGAGTCAATCCTGGGACTGGGAAGGCAAGTTTATTTGTATAACACAATTCATACACAAAGTAATTCAATGGATAAGTAATAGCATGGATAAGTCCCTCCAAGTCTGGTTTTGACAGTATACCTTTGATTTTTGCTATGTTTTTTAGATGGTAAAAAGCTGCAGATGTTATTGATTTGATGTGGCTGTTACTTATGCATATGACTGAAAGGTTTTTACTCTGCACTCTTTTTTATAATTTTATGATAATTATGTCTGAGTATTTGTTTTGATTTCTTTGTATTGTGATTTTAATGTGTTTCTTAGGTTGTTTTCGCACTGCCACTAGTTAGGTCGATGTAAAAGCATTCATTTCGAGAGCAGTGTGCTTGGGCTGGTGTGAACCCAACAGTCGCACTCTGGACCGCAGTAAATGGTCAGTCCATGAGCTCCACTCACACCCTGGAGTGGGGCGAGTGTGGTGTGAGTGCTGCCAACCTCAGGCTGACCTACCCTGTCCGCTGTGACAGTAAAAGTGGTTGGGATAGAGCAAAATACCGCTCAGGTCATGTATATTTCTATGAATGGGCGCCGCAGTACTACTTGTTTGACACGTTCAGCTGACAAGGCACTTTGGATCAACTTAATATCAGCAACAGTCCTCCTCACTGTCTGCAGAGGTGAGCCTGGGTTTATCTGTTGTTCCAAAAACTTTTCTCCACCACCAGCATGTACATCCCTCTCGGTGTATTTAGCCACAGGTGAAAGAAAAGGGGGTATGGGGGAAGCAAGCACATGCTCATGGGACGCTGTCTCTTGAAGCTCATTGTAATATAAATAGGTTTGACGATCAGCTGAGGGATGTGGCTCATGGTGCGTGTTTGATGTGAATGATGCATGGTGTACGTGAACAAGGACGACTGAAACTAAACAGAACTAAATCTAGTGGGGGTCAGTCCACAGATCACACTCACAACCTTATTCTGTAAAGCACTCTGAATTACTTTGTGTACTAATTGTGCTATACAAATAAGTTTATTTGTATAGCAGCCTGGAAGACCCTGCTTAGATTGCTGCCCCCATGATCCAGCTCCGGATAAACGGTTGAAAATAGATGGATTAGATATTTTCATCAAATCGTTCTATCTCATATAATTCTTCACTGGGACTGGCTATACTTTGATTGTGTCCTACACTCACCTGAAGGATTATTAGGAACACCATACTAATACGGTGTTTGACCCCCTTTTGCCTTCAGAACTGCCTTAATTCTACGTGGCATTGATTCAACAACGTGCTGAAAAGATTATTTAGAAATGTTGACCCATATTGATAGGAGCATCTTGCAGTTGGAGATTTGTGGGATGCACATCCAGGGCACGAAGCTCCCGTTCCACCACATCCCAAAGATGCTCTATCGGGTTGAGATCTGGTGACTGTGGGGGCCATTGTAGTACAGTGAACTCATTGTCATGTTCAAGAAACCAATTTGAAATGATTCGAGCTTTATGACATGGTGCATTATCCTGCTGGAAGTAGCCATCAGAGGATGGGTACATGGTGGCCATGAAGGGATGGACATGGTCAGAAACAATGTTCAGGTAGCCCGTGGCATTTAAACGATGCCCAATTGGCACTAAGGAACCTAAAGTGTGCCAAGAAAACATCCCCCACACCATTACACCACCAGCAGCCTGCACAGTGGTAACAAGGCATGATGGATCCATGTTCTCATTCTCATACGCCAAATTCTGACTCTACCATTTGAATGTCTCAACAGAAATCAAGACTCATCAGACCAGGCAGCATTTTTCCAGTCTTCAACTGTCCAATTTTGGTGAGCTTGTGCAAATTGTAGCCTCTTTTTCCTATTTGTAGTGGAGATTAGTGGTATGAGTGTCTTCTGCTGTTGTAGCCCATCCGCCTCAAGGTTGTGCGAGTTGTGGCTTTACAAATCCTTTGCTGCATTCCTCGGTTGTAACGAGTGGTTATTTCAGTCAACGTTGCTCTTCTATCAGCTTGAATCAACAAGGCATTTTGTCCCACAGGACTGCCGCATACTGGATGTTTTTCCCTTTTCACACCATTCTTTGTAAACCCTAGAAATGGTTGTGCATGAAAATCCCAGTAACTGAGCAGATTGTGAAATACTCAGACCGGCCCGTCTGGCACCAACAACCATGCCATGCTCAAAATTGCTTAAATCACCTTTCTTTCCCATTCTGACATTCAGTTTGCTGTTCAGGAGATTGTCTTGACCAGGACCACACCCCTAAATGCTTTGAAGCAACTGCCATGTGATTGGTTGATTAGATAATTGCATTAAGGAGAAATTGAACAGGTGTTCCTAATAATCCTTTAGGTGAGTGTATATTGGCATGGTGGCTGTCAGCAGGACTATGATAAATTATTTTAAGATTAAGTGATTTGAGGACAGTGGTTTACATGATCAGACCTGAGCTGGCATGAAGCTAGATGAGTCTTGCTGTGGACGTATTGACATGTATAACCTTTGCTATAACATGCTATAGCCTTTTATCATCAATGCTGAGACTTTGTTTTGTTCAGGTCATTAAAGGTGAGTGCAGCTTGTGCCAATGAGACTTGATTAGGATCAACTGTAAACCTCACGCTCAACTCAAAACAAGGTGTCAGGCTCAAAACGAGACAGCTCAATGACAAACATGAATAAACAAATATCATTATAGTACAATACTTTGTTTAACTTAGTAAAAGAAAAATATAAAATCTGTCAACTGGACAAAAAGTTGTAGGAGTGGAGATGTTTTGCTGCCCATCATCCGCAAAGACACTTTACTTAACTCCACTTTATTTCTTTAAAAGATGCTTTATATCGACTGTCGATTATTAACCATGCTATTATTGTTTCCTCTGCTCATTTACCCACCCAAAGTTGTATTCACCGCCACCAGTACATGGTCACTGCTTGCTAGCATAATCTGCTGATATCCATAGGAGGGGCCAACAGCATGTTTATTTAAGTTTAAATTTATTTATTTGATTAGGACAATGCATGCTAATGAACAGACATGATACTACATGAATGTAAACACACTGGATTATAGCCCAAGGCTAATTTACATCTGTTGTCCCAAAGGTCTGGGGTCACAAAAGGGCAAAATTAAAAAAAAATGCACACTACACCCATTACACTGTTACTATAATTGCACATTCCACTCATTGCACAGTCCCCATCATTGCACATTACACTCCTTGCACAGTTCCCATTATTGCACTATCCATTTATTACACAGGCCCCATTATTTCAGTCAGTGTGGCTGCCCATTCAAGACAATTACATTTTAACTGTCATGATCCATGTTATCCCTGCTCCCTGTTTTGCCTCCTGTCTTGCTCCTTCCCCTCCCTCACCTGCCTGAGCCGGAGCTGGGCGGAGCTCCTGGCTCCTCTTGCGTGCACCTGGAACTCATCAGCGCAATCAACGCCACTTTGAGCCAGGACCAGACACTCGGTGCCAGATCGTCCGCATGTCAACGTGATTATCTTGCTTGTCCTTGCATTTTGTATTTTTGCTCGCTGTTACCTCGCTTATTGGATTTTGTGCTACCCTCCAGATCTTGCTCCATGGGCCGTCCCAGCTCCCTCGCTCCAGGCTCTGCGCTGACCCTGCTACCCAACCCTGGTATAGTCTGTCTTGTCTTGCCTCTGCACTCCACGTCACTGGACCCTGCCTCGCACCCTGCTCCTTTTAGTAAGAGTTGGGCGCTCTCACTCCCTCCTCACTCCACGTGCACTCCACGTCACTGGACCCTGCCTCGCACCCTGCTCCTTTTAGTAAGAGTTGGGCGCTCTCACTCCCTCCTCACTGCCCTTATGACTGTGCCATCGACCTTTTGCCTGGAGCCCCCTTACCTGCCAGCCGTTTATACAATCTCTCCAAACCTGAACGAGAGACGATGGAGCAGTACATCCGGGATTCATTGGCCTGTTGGTCCCTGTTCTTCAGTCGATTTGATTTTACCCTCACTTACTACCCGGGCACTGTTAAGCCCGACGCCCTGTCCCGTCAGTTCGCCCAGGAGGAGAGTTCCACCGCCCGGGAGCCCATCATTCCGTCCTCCCGAGTCGTAGCGGCCATCCGTTGGGAGATTGAGGACCTGGTCCGGGAGGGCCAACGGAATGACCCCGGCCCACCTGGCACATTATTTGTCCCTGATCCTGTGTGGTCCCAGGTCCTGGAATGGATCCACTGCTCCCGGTTCGCCTGTCACCCCGGAACCAACCGCACACTCACCCAGACACTTCTGGTGGCCCACCGTCGACAAGGATACTAGGGCCTACGTTTCCGCGTGCCAGGTGTGTGCCAGGGGTAAGGCCTCCCATTCATCACCGTCTGGTCTGCTTCATCCGTTTCCCGTCCCGAGGCATCCGTGGTCACATGTGGCGGTGGATTTTGTGACCGGTCTTCCTCCATCCCAGGGCAACACCATTATCCTCACCATTGTCGACCGCTTCTCTAAGGCTGCTCACTTCGTCGCCCTGTCCAAGCTTCCCACTGTCAAGGAGACTGCTGACCACCTCACCTGCCAGGTCTTCCATCTCCACGGAATCCCATCCGACATCGTGTCCGACCGAGGCACGCAATTCACCTCCCAGGTGTGGCGTGCCTTCTGCGAGGGCTTGGGCGCGTCCATGAGCTTCACGTCGGGGTTTCATCCCCAGTCCAACGGGCAGACCGAGCGAGCCGACCAAGACCTGGAGACGGCCTTACAGTGCTGAGAGGTGAGCTCGACCCAGCTGCATGGGTTCCCCGGTGGGTGGTGAAGAGGAGCACCCCTCGGTCCGGATAGGTGAATGCCTATCCGCCTCTGGCCCGGCGGATGAATGGCGACTCTCGGTCCACGCTGGCGAGTGGCGCCTCTCTTTCCAGCATGTTTGCAAACGGTTATCAATCCTCCAGTCGACCTCTATGGCAAAAGACCAAAATTCAGTCTGCCTTGTCTTGCCTCTGCACTACATGTCACTGGACCCTGCCTCACACCCTGCTCCTCGTTCTGGCTCTGCTCGCCTTGTCTCCGTCCCTACACTCCACGACCCTGGCTCGCACTCTGCTCCCTGCTCCTGTACTGCCCGCACCGTTGTCTCCTGCCCACTCCATGTTCCACCCCGGGACCCTGGCCTGCACCTCGCCCACCACTCATCGCCAGATCAACCTTCATTATTGTTCAATTTTTTACTTGTGCAATTTGTTACAGTGTTTATTGTAAATAAACACTGTAAACCTTTCCCCGAGTCCTGCATCTCTTGGTCCAATCCGCCTGCATTACGACATTAACTGTTGCCCCAATTTCATTCAAATCAAGTGTACTTACTCTGGTTTGAATTCAGAAAATTAGATATGTTGAACACAATTGTACTTGAAGATGTAGTGTATATATGTAAAATACGTACTCCACCTTCTTGCTTGCTTTTCACTAGATGGCATTGCTTTGCCTGGGATGTTCCACAGTATGGCATTACAGTTATCCATCTTGCATTTATTTGATTCTTACTTGTGTTTTTATTACAAAATAACGCTTTGAAAAACATACATTCTTTTTGTAAGTGGGGTCCCCTCTCCACAGATCTAACCTGTAACCTGTAGCATCAACTGCTTGTCTCCATGGAGATAGGTATACTTAATGCCATACTGTGGAACATTCGAGTCCAGAAAAATATGACATAGCCTGCATAGTTATTTAAGTACCATTTTGTTAGTAACTCATTTTAATAATTCTAGTTAAGTCTAAAACAAGCATGATTTGGAAAAAAAGTATCACCAGATCTAAACCAGGTCTATAACAGGACCCTTCCATGTCTAATCTGGAGCTAAACGAGGTCTAAAAGTGAACTACCGTATTTTCCGCACTATAAGGCGCACCTAAAAGCCTTTAATTTTCTCAAAAACCCACAGTGCGCCTTATAATCTGATGCGACTTATATATGGATCAATATTGGTCAATTATGACACCAGTCAGGAGGCGTCGCCGAAGTAATAGCGGTAATGACCCTTTAAGGACTGAGCACACTATGGGCCAGTATAGCTCACCTAGACCTACACATTTATTCTTTTTTTAGCCATAAAAATCATGTTACACGAAGTATCAGAATTTACTGCATTTTCACACAGCTACTTCTATTTTACACATCCATCCGTATTTTTTCTTTTACGCATCGAATAAATGACTGGGAAAATCCCCGCATCACCTGCGAGGGACAACAGAGGCAGATTACTGTAATGATGGTAAAATACTTAGACAGCCTCGTGTCTCCGCTTTGAGACGCCGTTTGAATTTACATGAGAGCATGACTGGGCGCGGAGTTACGCTGCTGGAAAGTCCGCAACCGCGCTCTGTCACGATGATAGGATCTGACGCTATAGGGATAACGGGGAGACAGCACCGGGCGACATACGCCACAATCTGCCAATGGATTGCGGATGCCTGGGCTGATATATCAGTCTCAACTGTGGTCAGAGCTTTCACGAAGGCAGGAATTGTCACTGAACTTAGACAACAGCAGCGACACAGATAATGGGGATTTTGACAAGACGGAATCGGGCACTTTGAATGAGCTCGCCCAACTGTTCAACTCAGACACTGAAGAGGAAGAATTTGACGGATTCGTGAATGAGGAATCAACTGAAAAAGTGAGGCTTTATGTGTTTCTTTCATGTGTTTACAACTAAACAAGGCTGGAGACATTGTGAATATGGACATTAACGTTTGAACAACATTGAGTTATTGTTATTGCTTTGCTATATTTCGAGAGTTACTATATTGTGAATGCATTAACTTGTTTTGTGAGTGAACAAAGTTTTCAGAACGTTTTTTTTAATTCTATTAATAAAGTTTGACTGACTGACTTATCTGACTGTTTTGTTGACATTCCCTTTAGCGCAGCTCCATCTCGTGGATGCATAACACAACCTCAGCTACTACAGTAGTTTATATTCTATGCGCCTTATAATGCGGTGCGCCCTATATATGAAATTTGTTTTAAAATAGGCCATTCATTGAAGGTGTACCTTATATTCCGATGCACCTTATAGTGCGGAAAATACGGTACATCATTTCCATTGTAGTTCTAAACAAGAAATTATTCAAAGGAGGACAGAAAAATGGATCACATAGTCTCTAAATTAGGCAAACCTGAAGGAGCTTGCATACCGCAGTCTAAAGTAAAAACATAGACACTGCCAGTACAATGCCAATGCTACTGTGGCAGCTAAATGTCCTACAATTCAATAGTGCCTTTCACATATAAACAGGAGTTATAGCTGCATGCTGTCCTTTGTATTGTCCCTCTCTTTTGTCCCATTCCGACACTTTGATGGGACTGGCTACTGGAAACAATGCCTTCTTTTACAGCCAGGGGGCCTGTGTTAAATATGTGGGTGTGACTCCTGTTCCTCTTGTCTTCATGCACACAGAATGAAAGCACATATATCCACACATACTAAGCCATGACCCATTCACCCTCCTTTTACATGGCACAATCTGAATTTGTGTAGCTAGATTTTCCTACTTTTGAGATGCAGAACTAAAAAGGGAGCCTGCATCAAGAGTGGGAGATAACATGAAAAATATAGCCCTGTGTGCAAGAGAAGTCATTCATGTATCGGAGGATTCGGGATTTTTGATGGTGTTCTTTAAGCAGTTATTGCCACAAATACACTGTAACTTGAATAAAAACATTTGTAATAGGGCTGTGTAATCATGATCAAAAAAAGTTTTATTTATGTTCATTAAATTAAGATTGAAGGCCATTTGTTCTAAGTAAGAATAAAAACATAAAAAAATACATATTTTCAATCATTATTATTGGGCCCGAGCCTGAGTGACCATCCCAGCGAGGGACTAAAACCGTGTCCAGAGCCCAGAAAATACAACTTGACATGCCAGGGACTGGTATCAAGAATTAGAACTCAATGAGCTCTAACTGTCACTGACGAAGCTAAGATAAAATAATGAAATTATGACTTGGTAGCACCCCCTCAAACTTTGATTTTCAAGGGGCCAATGGAAGAAAAAAAGTAAAAATCTCAAACTCTGTACAGGAAGTCGCAATATTGGATCAAACTGGGGAATGACAAAAGCGCACACCTTCGCATTTAGGACATCTCCTTATACAGTTTTCATCACACACTGCAAATTTGGCCAAATCCCACTAAATCCATGTGCAATTAAAGATTATCAATTGTATTTTGAATATGAGTTTGGGTGTGGTCATGGTGAATTTTCTACAAAATTGCTATTTTTGGAATATTTCAAAAAATATTTCTCGCACATTTTTTGTTTGGAAAAAGACAATAACGTGTTTATACAGATTTGTGAGCTGAAGGCAATGATATGTCATGGCACTATCCAACAAACTGGCTCTGTAGTGCCCTCTTGAAATTAGATTTTAAAAAATTCATAGAAGACAACTCATTTGTCGTGGACTTGAAAAAAATTCACGGTGGTCTTATTTGTGATGGGGCACAATGTGAGAAAGTCACATGTCTCTAGCTTTTATGGTTTAGGAGAAAAATAATAGGAGGAAAAAAAATCCATTATTATATGTGCCGAATTGAAGCCATTTTTGACCCCCTGAACGTTCACGAAAAGTCAGTTTTAAAATTCAAGATTGGTGAAATTTAATTAATTTATTTATTTTTTGCAATTAATTTGTAAAATTTTTGAAAATTGACTCCATAGCGCCCCCAACTCCAAGGCAATCTTTTTTCAAAGTTTCTAAACAATTGAAATTTGGCATGTACAGCCTCCTTGACATACTGATCAAAAAAGCCTATGAGGATTTTCCTCTATTTTTTAACTGTGTTGCCAACATCCAACATTTGTCAAGTTATCGTTTTTTGTTAATTGGGATGAAAAAAATAAAATAAATTTGGTACACATATTCCACACATCAAACTGAACAAAAAAGTCAATAAAGACCAACCATGCAGGCATGAAAATGTCATAAGTGCTCTTAATGGAATGAATGCAGTAGTATTACATACATACATAGATGCTGATTTTGGGGTGAGGGGCGATTTAAGTGTGGACAAGAGGCGGAAACTTCGAAATAGTGTGTACCCCGTGGTCCCAAGGGGTGGTGTTATTATTATTATTATTATTATTATTATTATTATTATTATTATTATTATTATTATTATTATTAAGCCTGAGCTTGGGACAACATCCCAGCGAGGAACTAATTAAAAATGTGTCCGGAGCATGGAAAATGGCAAAAATCAAGTAGTAAACACGCCCCGACATGTCAGTGAGTGGTGTCAAAAATTAGAACTCTGCAAGCTCTAATTGTCACAAAAGACCCCGAGAAAAAAGAATGAAAGACGACTCGGTAGTGCCACCTCAAACTTTGATTTTCATGGGGCCAATAGGAGCCCGACCCAGAAAAAAGTCAACGTAAAAATTTGAAACTTACATCAAAGCTGTCAATCATGCCCGTCTGAAAACAGGGAGATTCACCAGTGACCAGACTCACATCTTCATAAAGTTTTGAAGAAAAGATGGCCGCCAGCAAAGTTGCAGTCACTGTACTCTGGCTATCGTCGTTTTAAATTTAAGGTTTTTAAATCCACACCTCATTTAAAGTCAAGTCAAAGCATTCATGGACAATGTGTTTTTAATGAATCACGAGATGCGACATTTTCTGTGCTGCTTACACTGTGCATCCTAACCTGCCTATATCGCTACCTGTTGCTGCCCAAGGAAACGAAAGGGCCTATTCCCCTGCAGCCCGCAGTGAACTTCTTCTGTACTCTAACTTTCTGACTAAGGGACATCCAAGAGTACAAGAAACGCATACGAGAGAAAACTGTACTCGGAACGCCCAGTCTGCATTGTGGGACTATGTAGTGATGATTCTACTGGCTGGAGATGTTGAATTAAACCCTGGACCACAGGTGCTAGCAGCCAACCAACACCCGATAGAACCGATGCTGAAAGCATCAACAGCGGGACTGCTTGGGCTACTACCGGAGCTGCCACCACCACCAACAACGGGCCACAAGCTAGCCTCGGAGCTACCACCAGCAGCAGCGGGCCGCCAGCTAGCCTTGGAGCTAGCCTCGGAGCTACCACCACCAGCAGCGGGCCGCCAGCTAGCCTCGGAGCTACCACCAACATCAGCAGGCCGCCAGCTAGCTTTGGAGCTACCACCACCAGCAGCGGGCCGCCAGCTAGCCTCGGAGCTAGGCTAGGAGCTACCACCACCAGCAGTGGGCCACCAGCTAGCCTCGGAGCTACCACCACCAGCTAGCCTCGGAGCCAGCCTCGGAGCCGGCATCAGAGCTAGCCTCGGAGCCAGCCTCGGAGCCAGCATTGGAGCCAGCATCGGAGCTAGCCTCGGAGCTAGTACCAGCACAAGCAGCAGCAACGGACTGCGGGTCAGCGCTTACCAAACATAACTCATGGCAATTCACAACCACTAAGGTACTAAATAAACAATGACAAACTAGACTTTTACAGACAGTTAACCATGCAAAAATCCTTTGGGACCCCCAAGCTAAACCTAAGGGGCTTTTAGGTGGACACATTAATATCAGAAGTTTACCTTCAAAAACTGAACAAATAGAAACTGTTGTTGTGATTTTGGGCGTTACAAAAATAAAATTAATTTAATTGAATAGAAAAACTATTGCATGACTCTAATCTTGATTATTTAGGACTTTCGGAAACTTGGTTAAATAAGAATACAGCAGCAGGTACCTACACTATTCCAAACTATAAATTATTCAGAAGGGATAGACCTAACAAAAAAGGAGGAGGTGTAATATTATACATTAAAGATAACTTAAAATGCAAACAGATGAATCTTCCTTAAAAATGCCCTGGAATGTGTAGGTGCCACAATTTGTCTGTCTGTTGAAATGACTTTTGACTCATTGTAATATATAGACCACCTAATGAGAAGGATGTATTCTTTGACATGCTGAAAGATGTACTCAAAGCTTGTAATAACAAGGAAACCATAGTAATGGGTGATTTTAATCTGAATTGGATGGACAAAATACGATCTAACAAGTTAAGGCACCTAACTAAACAATTAAATTTTACTCAGGTAATAAAGAACCCAACTAGAATCACGAGCTCCACCAAAACATTAATAGACTTGATTCTCGCTAACAAAATTGATCGTGTTAATAAAACTTACAATTTGATAACAGGTTTATCGGACCATAATCTAACCTTAGTCTCAAGGAAATTTACCAAATCTCGTTATAGAAATCAAAATAGAGAGAAGACATATATTTCATTTATTCCAAAGCGTGACCTGGAGCTATTAGATACTGAAATAAAAAACACGGTCAGGATCCTAAGCAAGCATGCAATACTCTTAAAAACTCAATTGTCCAAATTATTTCTAAATTTACAAAAACGCAACCACAAAAATTTTAAAGTAAAAAATCTCTCCCATGGCTGAGGGAAGGAATATGGCTTTTAATGAAAGACACCGCCTTAAAAAAAGTATCTCAAGACAAGACTTAGTACAGATCGATGGACTTTTAAAAGCCTTAGAAACAAGGTCACAGGTCAGTTAAGAAAGGCAAAAGCGGATTTTTTTCTTAGACATCATGAAACGGGCTAAAGGTAACAGTAAAATGATATGTGTATTGACAAATTAACAGGGAAAGAGCAGAGGGGAAATGGCCCCATTGAACTTAACTTCAACTCTGGCACTGACAAAGCACTTTCGTCTGGAGCACAAGCCACTGTAAAGGACAGCCTAACTGTCGCCACCATGTTCAACAAATATTTGATTTCCTCCATCTCAGAACTGAATGATTACCAAAGCTATAGTGTTACATTACATTACATTACATTATATTACACCACATTACATTACACTACATTATATTACATAACATTACAGTTCATTACACTACATTATATTACATTACATTATATTACACATTGCACTCTTATAAATATTTTTTTTTTAATTATATATTTGTATATTGTTCCTCCAAGTCTTATTTTGTAGTGTGTGAGTGTGTATTGATTATATTGCTTACATTTTATATTGTATTGTATTTCTCACCTGCTCAGGGACTACAGATGGAAACTAGCTTCGGCTATAATCTGGTGCAGGGCATCTTTAATGTTTTTTGCACATTGTCCCTTTCAAATAAACTAATAAATAAATAAATTTTAAAAAGAACATGTCGGGACATGACAAAAATGATATTATGGTCCCGCCCAAAAACGTACAGACCATATTGGATCAAACCCACAAATGACAAAAGTACACATCCTCACATTTAGGACATCTCCTCGCACAGTTTGAATTACAACCACTTTAAATTTGGCCAATTACCACTAAACCCATGTGTGATTAAATATTATCAGTTACATTGTGCATATGGCTTTGGTTGTGGTCATGATGAATTTTCAAAAAAATCGCAAATTTTTGAGTTTTCAATAAAATATTTACGCATTTGCTGGGAAAACGCTAATACAGCGTTTATGCACATTTGTGAGCTGAACACACTGGCATGCAAATTAAGGCACTCTCTTACAAAATGGCTCTCTAGCACCATCTTCAAATTTAATTTTCAAAAATTCTAAGTTTTGTCTTGGACTTGTGAAAAAATTCACAGGGGCCTTATTTGTGATGGGGCACAATGTTAGAAAGTCACATGACTGTAGCTGTTATGATTTGGGAGAAAAATAATGGGTGAAAAAAAAATTCCATTATTAGGCCCGAGCCTGGGACAACGTCCCGGCAAGGGACTCATTAAAACAGCATCCGGAGCATGGAAAGTGGCAAAAATCAAGTAGTAAACATGCCCCAACATGACAGTGAGTGGTGTCAAAAATTAGAACTCGACGAGCTCTAACTGTCAACAATTACATTTTGATTATGACTTTGGAATTGGTCAGGGTGAATTTTCAAGAAAATCGCAATTTTTGGAATATTTCAAAAAAAATATTTCTCTTTCACACATTTTTTTTGGGGAAAACGATAATACAGCGTTTATGCACATTTGTGAGCCGAATGCAATGATATGCAAATCAAGGCACTCTCTCACAAAATGGCTCTCTAGCACCCTCTTCAAATTTCATTTTCAAAAAATCATAGAAGACAATCGATTTGTCATGGACTTCAGAAAAAAATCACAGGGGCCTTATTTGTGACTATAGCTGTTATGGTTTAGGAGAAAAATAATGGGTGAAAAATGCATTTCCATTATTAGGCCCGAGCCTGGGACTACGTCCCGGCGAGGGACTCATTAAAACCGCGTCCGGAGCATGGAAAATGGAAAATGGCAAAAATCAAGTAGTAAACACGCCCGACATGGCAGTGAGTGGTGTCAAAAATTAGAACTCAACGACCTCTAATTGTCACAAAAAACCCTGGAGAAAAAAATAACATATAAAATCTGAAACTCATATAAAAAAATAGAACATGTCAGGACATGACAAAAATGATATTGTGGCCCCGCCCTAAAATGTACAGGGAAGTCGGCCATATTGGATCAAACCTGGGAATGACAAAAGTGCACACCCTCGTATTCAGGACATTTTTCTCACACAGTTTTCATCACAAACACTTAAATTTGGCCAAATCCCACTAAACCCATGTGTTATTAAAGATAATCAATTACATTTTGAATATGACTTTGAGTGTGGTCATGGTGAATTTTCAAACAAAATCGCAATTTTTTTAATATTTCAAAAAAATATTTCTCTTTCACACAATTTTGGTTGGGAAAAACGCTAATACAGCGTTTATGCACATTTGTGAGCTGAACGCAATGATATGCAAACAAGGCACTCTCTCACAAAATGGCTCTCTAGCGCCCTCTTCAAAATTTCATTTTCAAAAATTCGTAGAAAACAGTCGATTTGTCGTGGACTTCAGAAAAATTTCACAGGGGCCTTATTTGTGATGGGGCACAATGTGAGAAAGTCACCATGACTGTTGCTTGTTATGGGTTAGGAGAAAAATAATGGGTGGAAAATGCGTTTCCATTCTTCTTATTATTATTATTTTGGTGGCCACTTTGAAGCCACTTTTGACCCCCTGAACGTTAACGAAAAGTCAATTTTATTTGACCCAAAATTCAAGGTTGGTGAAAAATTTATTATTTTGATGTTGAAAAATATTAATGGTTTCAAAATGACTCAATAGAACATGTCAAGACAAGTAAAAAATTATATTATGACCCCACCCTAAACCCTACAGGAAGTCAGCCATTGTGGGCGGAACCCATTTTTTCAAAACTTTAACTCTAACATTTGGATATTTTACGCCTCGGATTTTCATTCAAGAAACATGCACAAATTGGTCAAAATGAAGTAGACCCATGTGGGATTATAAGCTACTCTTTGGAATTTTCTAAGTTATAAAATGTGGGTGTGGCCCTCCCCGAACCGCCACCTTAACGTGGTGGAGGGGTTTGAGCACCCGAATGATCCTGGGGAGCTATGTTGTCGGGGCTTCATGCCCCTGGTAGGGTCACCCATGGCAAACAGGTCCTGGGAGACGGGTCTGACTAAGAGCGGGTTCAGAAGCCCCCCATGAAGAGACAAACAACAAGAGGCAAGCTACGTCGCCCGGACTGGCGTTACCGGGGCCCCACCCTGGAGCCAGGCCTGGGATGGGGTGCTCGGCAGCGAGCGCCTGGTGGCCGGGCCTTTCCCCACGGGGCCAGGCCGGGCCCAGCCCGAAGGAACGACGTGGGGCAGTCCTCCCTGGTGGACTCACCACCTTCGAGAGGAGCCATGAGGGGGCGGGAGAGATCTGGGCGGCAGTCGAAGGCAGGGACCTCGACGACCGGATCTCCGGACATGGAGACTAGCTCTGGGGACGTGGTATGTCACCTCGCTGAGGGGGGAAGGAGCCTGAGCTTGTGCGGGAGGTTGAGCGTTACCGGCTAGATATAGTCGGGCCTCCAACTCCACGCACAGCTTGGGGCTCTGGAACCCAACTGTCTTGAGAGAGGTTGGGTTGGGTTGCGGTTGCAAGGGGTGGCGAGAGCCTTTATCACTGCTTGCAGTTTTAATTAGGCCCGTGCCTGGGACTACGTCCCGGCGAGGGACTCATTAAAACCGCGCTCCGGAGCATGGAAAATGGCAAAATCAAGTAGTAAACACACCCCCGACATGGCAGTGAGTGGTGTCAAAAATTAGAACTCGATGAGCTCTAATTGTCACAAAATTGGACCAACCCGGCAATGACAAAAGTGCACATCCACACATTCAGGACATTTCCTCGCACAGTTTTCATCACAAACACTTCACATTTGGCCAAATCCCACTAAACCCATGTGTGACTAAAGACTCTCAATTATATTTTGATTATGTCTTTGGGTGTGGTCAGAGTGAATTTTCAAAAAAAATCGCAATTTTTGGAAAATTAAAAAAAATATATATATACAAATTTATACAAAAAAATATATTATGACCCCACCCTTAACTCTACAGGAAGTCGGCCATTGTGGGCGGAACCTCATTTTTTCAAAATTTTACCTCTCACATTTGAATTTTTTGCGCCTCGGATTTTTATTCAAGAAACATGCAAATTGGTCAAAATTAAGTAGACCCATGTGGATTATAAGCAACTCTTTTGGAATTTTCTAAGTTATAAAATGTGGGTGGTGGCCAGACTGCAAGAAAAAAAGCATTTTTTTTAAGTTTTAATTGCGTGTACTTCAACACAGTTAGTGTTCTATTTCCTGGCAAGAATATACTTTTTTTTTTTGAAAATGTTGATTATGAACGCATAGATATACAATTTACACAGGTTCAGACAATTATATTGCTCCACAGCGCCCCCTTGAAACCTTTGAATTGGACCAAAAAATTACTTTGACATAAACATTTGAAATTCAGGCATGGACATTTGATTTGGCAAACTGAACAAAAAAGCCAATGAGAACATACCTCTGTCTGCAACTAAGGTTACCGTGGTAACATAATAAATGTGTCATTGAAATGAATGGGGTTCAGAGTACTGGACTTTGTTGTAGACTAAATAGATGATCTACACTAATTAAACTGTGGCCTAAAATTGAAGATTGGCAAAAAATGTTGTGTTTTCATGTGCAAAAACATGAACGTATCAAAATGACTCAATAGCGCCACCTCAAAATTTGAAATAAACATTACGGCAATGAGAGACCTTTTTCATCATAGACAAATGAAATTTGGTACAAGCATAGAACATGTCAAGACAAGTAAAAAAATATACTATGACCCCAACCTAAACCTGACAGGAAGTCGGCCATTTTGGGCGGAATCCCATGTTTTCAAAATTTTTACTCTAACATTTGGATTTTTTATGCTGTGGATTTTCATTCAAGAAACTTGCAAATGGTCACAATTTACTAGACCCATGTGGGATTATAGGGAACTCTTTGGAATTTTCCAAGTTATAAAAATGTGGGTGTGGCCAGCCTGCAAAAAACAGACATTTTTTGAAGTTTTAAATGGCCCGTAGCTCAAACATGCAGTTTCCTATTTTCCGGCATTAATATACATTTTGTTCAAAATCTTGATCTTAGTGCATAGATATGCAATTTACACATATCAAATATTACATTGCTCCACAGCGCCCCCTTGAAATTTGTAAATGGCACGTAAAAAAATTACTTTGTCACAAACATTTGAAATTTGGCATGGACATCTCTATTCCATTACTGAACAAAAAAGTCAATGACACCATAACTCTATTTTGAAAGGTGTTGCCATGGCAACGTCTGACATTTCTCATTGAAATACATGGGTTTTGGTCAACAAGGATGAAAAATAATTACTGTGTCATTGACCATTGAAATTCGGTACACATAATCCTCTCATCATACTGAACAAAAAAGCCAATGAAGACGTAACTCTATTTCCAACCGTGCAGGCGTGACAATGTCATAAATGCTCCCTTTGGAATGAATGGAGTAGTATTACTCAGTCGATGATTTTGGGGGGGAGGGGCGATTGTAAGCGCGAACAAAAGGCTGGATCTCCGCAGGTGGCGTATACCTCGTGGTCGCAAGGGTGGCGAGGGCCTTTATCACTGCTTGCAGTTTTAATCTTATTATTATTATTTTGGTGGCCGCTTTTGAAGTATTTTTTGATCCCCATGAACGTTAACGAATTGTCAATTTTATTGGACCCAAAAATTCAAGGTTGGTGAAAAATTTATTATTTTGATGTTCAAAAAATTAATGTTTCAAAATGACCTCAATAGCGCCACCTCAAAATTTTGAAATACATTGCGGCAATGAGAGACCCTTTTCATCGTAGAAAATTTAATTTGGTACCAAACATAGAACATGTCAAGACAAGTAAAAAAATATATGATGACCCCACCCTAAACCCTAAGGAGTCAGCCCATTGTGGGCGGAACCCCATTTTTTCAAAATTTTACCTCTCACATTTGGATTTTTTGCGCCATGGATTTTCATTTAAGAAACTTGTAAATTGCTCAAAAATGAACTAGACCCATGTGGGCTTATAGGGAACTGTCTTGGATTTTTCTACATCATAAAATGTGGGTGTGGCCACCAATCAAAGAAAAAAACAATATTTTGAAGTGTTAAAGTGCGCATAACTCACACATGCAGTGTCCTATTTCCCGGCATTAATATACATTTTATTTAAAATCTTGATTCTGCACGAAATGATATACAATTTACATATGTCAGATTTTTTTTGTTCCACAGCGCCCCCCTTGAACGTTGAATTGTACTCAAAAAAATTACTGTGACATAAACATTTGAAATTCAGCATGAACATTTGGCTTGGCAAACTGAACAAAAAAAACAATGAGAACATACCTCTGTCTGCAACTATGTTACCGTGGTAACATAATAAATGTGTCATTGAAATGAATGGGGTTCAGAGTGCTGGACTTTGTTGTAGACTAAATAGATGCTCTACACTAATGCAACTATGGCCTGAATTTCAAAGTTGGCGAAAAATGTTGTATTTTCATGTGCAAAAAAATGTGTTTCAAAATGACTCAATAGCGCCACCTCAAAAATCAAAATAGATTACGGCAATGAGAGATCTTTTTTCATCGTAGACAAATGAAATTTGGTACAAACATAGAACATGTCAAGACAAGTAAAAAAATATATTATGACCCCACCCTAAGGACACAGAGGACACTGTGGATGTTTGTACAAGTTAAACTAGAGGCATCTCGGACCCGGAGCGGTTCGTGGAACCGAGTGAAGATCTCATGGTGGACTCAGGAGCAGAGGACCTTATGTTTTGATGGACTGGATGCTGTTCTTGAAGCGTGGTAAGCATGGTTTATTCTGCTATTGACTTAATTGTTGGTCAAATGTGTATCATGTGTAATCATTAGCATTAGCTAATGCCAATTTGCGCCCCCCGACCACCACCAATCCTCACCCAATCACCACGCACCACTTGGGTAAAGTGTCTTGCCTAAGGACACAATGACAGAAGTAAGGACACAATGACAGAAATTGGTCCGAGTGGGACTCAATCCTCCAACCTTCTAGTTGCGGGACCAAAGCTCTAACCACTGAGCCACTGTTGCAGAATGACTGTCTCACTGTACAATCATGTACAGTGTGTTCTCAGTTTCCAGTGTGTGTTTGTTTACATTTTGAAGTGTGTGTGTGTTTGTTGATTGTTTGCAGTGTGTGGTGTGTAAATATATACTTGTTTTGACTATATTTTATATACAAATATACATTTTATATTGTGTTTTGATATGATATATAAATGTACAGTAATAGGAGCAGCTGGTGTGCAGATACATGATTCCTCTCAGGTGTGAGTTTTCAGTAGAGCTCTCATTGATGTCTGTGGGTTGAAATATTCAAAAGTTATTGCACTTTTTCCAAGCGTTCTCCAAATGTCTTCATTCGGATAGGTTTGGAGAGGCCTGGACTTACTCATGATAAAATGATTGTAAAACTCTAATTTTTATAGGTATTGACCTCAAATTTGAAATGTAAGTGGTCAACAATCTTGTCAGTGAGGTATGTGTATTTTTGTCCCCAGCTCCCCACTGCAGATTTCTAACACCTTCATTTTCACAAATTTTTTTTTTGGCGAGGATGAGAAAAAAAATGTTTTTAGGTGTGTTCCAAAGTGTATAAATGCTCAGCAGACAAACTTACAGTGATTCTGACCGACTGTGGGTAAAACTATAGGATGTTACCTTTACAAAGACCCCAAACTAGTGCAGTTACTACTGAGGGTTCAATAATGGTGATATTATTTTAATTTGGAGAGGTCAGAAGAAAGGCAATTTCACCAAAATCACCCGGAATGCTAAGGGGTTAACGAAAAGTCAATTTTATTGGATCCAAAATTCAAGTTTTGTGAAAAATTTGTTATAAAATAACTCAATAGCGCCACCTTAAAAATCAAAATACATTACCGCTATGAGAGACCAGTTTGCCCATTAGATTGGGGGTGGAACCCAGAGATGAGGCTTACCGTGGCCCCCAGACCCCCCCCAAAAAGCCTGCCACACCTGTGAGGTGAACTGGGTCCCCTGGTCCGAGACGATGTCCGTCGGGATCCCATGAAGGCGAAAGATGTGGGCGGTGATCCTCTCCTTAGCTGTGGGGAGCTTGGGTAGGGCAATGAAGTGGGCGGCCTTCGAGAAGAACCTGGGGACGGACAGGGTTAGGTATGAATAATTTGCCAGGCAGGCCATTACCTGGGTCGGGGTCATTGGCTTGGGCCGCCCGGACCACGTCCTCGACCTCCCAATGAACCGCCGCCACGACACAGGCGGATGGAAGGATGGATTCGGAGGCGGCGGACTTCTCTTCTTGGGAAAACTGCCAAGAGAGAGCATCGGGCTTAACGTTCCGGGACCCGGGGCGATAAGTGAGGGTGAAATTGATTTGGCTAAAGAAGAGAGACCAACGGGCCTGGCGGGAGTTTAAACGTTTAGCGGATTGGATGTGGCGAGGTTCTTATGATCTGTCCAGACTAAAAATGGAGGCTCTTCCCCCTCGAGCCAGTGATGCCACTCCTCCAGTGCCAGCTTCACCGCGAGGAGCTCCCGGTCCCCTACATCATAATTGGCCTCCGCTGGGGTCAAGTGACGGGAAAAAAGAGCGCAGGGAAAGAGACGGTTGTGGGGGTCAAACCTTTGAGACAGTATGGCCCCCACCCCAGTGTCCGACACATCTACCTCGACAATAAATTGGCGCAACGGGTCAGGCTGGTGAAGGATGGGAGCGGAGGTAAACAGGTGCTTGAGCTTATCAAAAGTGGATTGGGCTTCAGGGGACCAGGTGAATGGTAATGCGGGTGAGGTCAATTTAGTTAGGGGGAGACGACTCGGCTGAAGTCGCAGGTGAACTGTCTATAGAAATTGGCAAAGCCGATGAACCGTTGTAGTTGCTTGCGGTTGGCAGGAATAGGCCAATTAATGACAGCCTGGATCTTCTCAGGGTCCGTTTTCACCTGGCCTCGCCCCACGATGAACCCCAAAAAACTAACCTCCTCAGAATGGAATTCGCATTTCTCAGCCTTAACGTACAGTTTATTTTCCAGTAGGCGTTGGAGGACCTGGCGGACATGATGCTGGTGTTCCTGCGGAGATTTAGAAAAGATTAAAATATTATCAAGATATACAAAAACAAACCGGTTAAGAAAGTCCCGGAGCACGTCATTAATGAGGGCCTGGAATACAGCAGGGGCGTTAGTTAGGCCGAAGGGCATGACTAGATATTCGAAGTGGCCTTAAAAGCAGTCTTAAAAGCAGTCTTCCACTCATCCCCCTCTCTTATGCGCACCAGGTGATACGCATTCCGTAGGCCGAGCTTGGAAAAGATGGTTGCTCCGTGGAGGGGTGTGAATGCGGAGTCCAAGAGAAGAAGTGGGGATTTGTTTTTTACTGTGATGTTGTTAAGCCCCCTATAGTCTATGCAAGGACGTTGTGTCTTGTCCTTTTTAGTTACAAAAAAAGAATCCTGCACCAACTGGGGAGGAGGATGGGCGGATGATACCAGCGGCCAATGAATTCCATTCTTCCATAGTTTCGCGTTCGGGTTTGGACAAATTATATAGGCGACTGGACGGTAAGGGGGCACCTGGCAGGAGATCAATAGAACAGTCATAAGGCCGGTGTGGGGGCAACGAGAGCTCCCTACTTTCACTTAACACCTCCTGGAGGTCATGGTACTCCACTGGAACAGCTGAGAGATTTGGAACGTCCGAGGCGGGACTGGAAGTAGAGTTGGCCCTCCCTCCGCGTGACAGGGCTGACTGCAGACACTGGGCGTGGTGAGTGGGGCTCTAGCCTGATATTTTCTCCGGACCCAGACAAAAAAAACAGGATTGTGCATCTGCAACCACGGGTAAACCCAGGACGCAACGGCGATGAGGGAGTGGACAGGACGTGGAAGCGACAAACCTCGCGGTGATTCCCAGATAAGACAAGTGTTATAGGCTCGGTGACCTGAGTCAGACAGGCGAGGAAGCGTCCATCTAGTGCCCGTGCATCGAGGGGATGTTCCAGGACCTCCAGTTTAATTCCACACTGCTCCGCAAGCTGTTTGTCAATAAAATCCTCCTCGGACCCAGAATCGACGAGGGCTACAACAGGTAAAGTATCCGCGTGAAGACACAGGGTAACGTTCAACAAAAGTCTATTGTTACTTTCTGGGATGTGAGACTGACCCGCCAGTACTCCCAGTGCTACTGGCGGGCTCCCCCTTTTGGCCGAACCGGGCAACCAGCAATGAAATGTCCCCGCTCACCACAGTAGAGAAACTCCCCCCCAGGCGGCGACATCGGCTAGGTGCATCGGCTCCTCCGGAGGCAGCGGGGAAACACGTGTCTCTCACGGGGCCGGCGACCGGCGTCTCTCCCTCCGTCGCATCTGCAGCCGGTTATCAATCCGGTGGGCCAACGAAATGAGAAACTGTAAATCCGGAGGCTCGTCTCGGGAAACCAACTTATCCTTTAAATGTTCGTTAAGTCCCTTTAAAAAAGCAGCCCGCAGCGCACTGTCCGTCCAATCAACCTCTGCTGCTAGCGTCCAAAACTCTATGGAGTAATCCGCTACGGACCAGCACCCCTGGGCGAGACTTAACAGGCGGGCAGCCGCATCCGCTTGGTAGTGCGGGTGATCGAAAATTTAATAGCCGACACAAAGTTTTCATAGTTCAGATTGTCCGGAGCCATGTTAGTCAGCCGTGCCTCTGCCCACTGGGGCGCCCTTCCCCTAAGTAGTCCGTAGATGTATTGTATTTTAGTCAAAATGGGCAGGGCACTGCTGGAACAAAAACGTACACTGGAACAAAAATCCCCTTGGTCCATTTTTGGCCAGACCGTTCTGTCATAACGGTGGGTGTAGCGGACCAAAGACGTGCAGGACTCGGGACAGGTTTACAGTGTTTTATTTACAGTTAGTGAAAGGTTCAGTCTTAATAGTTCATGTAACACACACACAGTGAGCGGGGAGCGGGAAGGCGAACCAGACGGGAGTGGTGCCGAGCAGGGGACGGGAAACCAGGACCGAGATGAGGACAGGTTCAGGGTGAGACCAGAGCACGCCAGGCAGAGATGTCCAGGGCGGGCACGAAGACAGCCAGGGCCGGGGCAGGACGGGACCAGGAACAGGGCCAGGGAAGACCCAGCAGGATAGTCCAGAGAGCGGGAGACAGGGCCGGGTGAGACCAGAGCACGCCAGGCAGAGATGTCCAGGGCGGGCACGAAGACAGCCAGGGCCGGAGACGGGAAGCAAGCCAGAGACCAAGACGGGACAGGAGGAAGGCAGTGAGGAGGACTGTACCGGGGCTGGAGCGCGGAGGCAGGAGCAAGGGACGAGCAAGAGCAGAAAGTTGACACGCGAACGGTCTGGCACCGAATGTCTGAAGCTCGTCCATCTTAAGCTCCGCAGCAGGTGGAGATGATTGCGCTGATGCGCTCCACGTGCGCGTGGGAGGAGCCAGCAACTCCGCGCCGCTCCGTACTCAGGCAGGTGCGGGAGGGGGAGAACACACAGGGAGACACAAGAGAGGCAGATAATACGTGCCTCATGACACAAAATTAAAAAAAAAATTCTCTTTCACACATTTTGGTCGGAGAAAGCCAATAGAGCATGTATGCAGATTTGGAAGCTGAACACAATGATCAAATCAAGGCACTATCTCCAAAAATTGTCCCACTAGTGCCCTATTGAAATTTTATTTTCAAAAATTCATATAAAACAATCAATTTGTCATGGTCTTGTGAAAAAAATGACAGCGGCCTCATTTGTGATGGGGCACAATGTGAGAAAGTCACATGACTCTAGCTTTTTTGGTTTAGGAGAAAAATAATGGGTTGAAAAAATATTACTAAATATTTAATATTATTAAAGAAAATCAATTTTGTACATATATAAGCCTCCAAGGTTTTCATGTTGTAACATGAGATATTTACACAGAAAGACGGAACATGCCATAAACATAGCATCAACATGACAGTAACAGGGGATGAACATACCTGCATGTTTAGAAAACGGCACCAACATGGGCCATCTAAGAGTTAAAGAAGCTATTTTTGTTAGGAAGAGAATCCTTCCTTCAACAGAAATGATTCTCTTTACGAATCTACTCCATCTATAACTCCATCCTCAGAGCCAGGACAATGAGAACAATAGCAGAGTCGTTAAGGGCTGAATAGGGTTGTTTCAGCTGAAACTGGAGACAATAGATGTTTACAGTTTCAGTGTAGTTAGCCTCTCCCTTCAGAAAGATATAAGGCAGTGGATGAGCAGCAAAACATCTTTACTCTTACAATCATTTGTCCAGTTGACAGATTTAAACTTCGTCTTATAGTCCGAAATTTACAATAATTATTATTGTTTTTTTAGACCATTTTTAACCCCCTGAACATAATGAAAAGTCAGTTTTATTGGACCGAACTGGAAAAACATAAGTATTTTAAATTGACTCAATAGCGCCACCTCAAAAATCAAAAGAAATTACGGCAATGTGAGGCAAATGAAAATCAAATTTGGTACAAGCATAACTTATGTCATGACAAGTAAAAAAATACATTGTGATCCCACTCAAAACCCTACAGGAAGTGGGCCATTGTGGGCAGAACCCATTTTTTGCAAAATTTTGCATCTCACATTTAAATTTTGTGCACTGTGGATTGCAAATTGGTCAAAATGAACTAGACTTATGTGATTATAGGCTACTCTTTTGAATTTTGATAAACCATAAATTGTGGTTTTGTGTCTAACCTTCAAACAAAAGCGCAATTTTTTGTATTACATGTGTGTAACTCAGGCATACAAAACTGTACACATTGATATACAATTTACATAGCTGGGACATGACAATGCTCATCAGTGCCCCCTTTAAATTTTGAATGGGACCCAAAAAACATTCTTCGTCACAGGCCTTTGAAATTTGACATAGACATTCATCTTGCCATACTGAACAAAAAAGGCAATGAGGAAGTACCTTTTTGCAACATCCAACATTTGTCATAGAAATACATGGGTTTTGGTTACCTGGGATGAAAAAAAAATGTGTTTGTCATAGACCATTGAAATTTGCTACACATATTCCCCACATCATACTGAAGAAAAAAGCCATTGAGGACACACCTCTATTTTTAACTGTGCAGGCGTGACAATGTCAGAAATAGTCTAACTGGAATGAATAGAGTAGTAACATATTGATGCTGATTTGGAGGAGAGGGGACAATGTAAGCAGGGACGAGAAGCATGAACTTTGCCGAGCAGTCAGCAGCCAAATTGTTCCAGTGGCAGCCTACCATTTTCAGGATGATTTGAACCTCATATCTGCACACAAACTCACAAATATCACAAGAATCCATATCGTTCTGGTCAGGTTACTGAAACACACTTTGTATGTGTCTGCTGTTCCAGGGCGTACGGGGCGCTACACCCTGATAGAGAAGTGGAGAGACATAGAGAGACACCTGTCCCCTCAGGAGTACCCTGTAGTGTCTCTGAACAAGTGGGGTCAGTACAGCAGCGATGTGCAGCTCATCCTCCAGAGGACCGGGCCTTCTGTCACTGAGAGACCCATGTCTGATGGCACCACCAGGTAGGAGAGTTTCTGTAAAGAGTATAGTCCACTGTGAGTCAGTGATCATTTAGATACCAAATTCTAATTCAGTATTTTGTCTACAATAGCAATTTTTTGTTTTGATTTGTAGACTGTAGATAGATCGCACTCCTCTGTATAACATAAAGCGTAGGCAAATGCAATAGAAAAACAAAGTAAAGATCTGTCCATTAATATAAACTCAAGTATAAATTGTGTATTGCACCTCGTGTTGTTAAATATTCCAGGGTGCCGGAGAGAGTCTTCTATCGCCAGAGCCTGCCGCCACTCGCCAAGCTCCGCCCCTTTGCCACAGACCGCTCGCTCAGACGTAAAGAGCCCAAACGGAAGTCTCTCACCTTCAGCGGGGGGGCCAGGGGGCTGCGCGAGATCTTTGGGAGGAGCAAAGAGTCAGAAGGTTTTTTGCAGACATGCTAACGGCTAATGCATAAAGTGCCTTAATGAACAACGCCCCAAATTGTAAAATAGTGACTTAAAGCATCTGGAAAAGCGCTATACAGTGGTCCCTCGTTCATTGTGGGGGGTTACGTTTAAGAAATAACCCGCAATAGGTGAAATCCGTGAAGTAGTCAGCTTTATTTTTTTTACAAATGTTATATATGTTTTAAGGCTGTAAAACCCCTCACCACACACTTTATACACTTTTCTCAGACAGGCATTTACATTTTCTCACATTTCTCTCTCACAGTTCCCTCTGACCGTGCCTTTTCCTCTTGGCGCCGGTGTGCTTAAATTTGGCAAGCTGAACACATTTTGTATTGGAGACACGGCACGGAGGAGATTGTTTAACAATGGTCTACAGTACTTTAGCCAATTAGGACGCAGAACACAAAAGTGTAAAAAGACATTGTAATTATCAAGTAAATCTTCCTTCAGGCATTTACCTTTTTTTAATTTTTAAATATATCAAATTTAACATTTGATTTGCACAAGTCCTCAAAATTGCACCTATAAACAGAAGGCTATAAAACATGAATTCTCTGTACTAATGTTTCATTTGAAACACATGCATTTGTTTTCTAGAAATAGTGCTGGTAAAATATAGTCTTGTGGGAGTATTGACAAAATCATATGATACGTTGAATGCTTAATATGTTAACTTTGGTTTTAAATGAATTCCATTGTTATCTTACTTCCTCTGTTGTAGCCAAGCAGTCGCAGCAGCGTGGGGTGAACCTGAATTTGAGCCGGGTGCTGGGAGGAAACGGGGTGTCCTCTGCACCTGTCAGCCCCTGTCGAGAGCTGAGTCACCTGGTGCAGAGACAAAGGGGCCAGCTGGAGGTGCTAGAGAGCCGACTAGAGGGCTGTGATGGGGAGCTCCGGGACTGGGAGGAGGCCATCGGAGAGGGACAGGTGAGGATTGTTCATTTTGAGTTGTATTTTGGGTTATTCATTTGTTTTGAGTGCCCATATTTAGCCTAGGTACATGGGGAGGGCAGCACAAATTTAAATTTAGACATTTTTGTCCAGGCTGCAAATTTACCTAGTATGTGCTAAAATTGATAACAAAAATGATTAGGAAAAGTAAGTAATGCTATTAAAAACATGTACACAGTTCAGTAGCAAAAACATGATTTATATTGATCTTGATTTTGATTTTAGTCCAGTTTTGTCATCCACATATCAATACCAATGTGTGTGTGCAGTACCTGGAAATGAGGCCAATGCCTCCTGTTCAAATTGTTCCATGTATAAGTTGGTCATAACAGGATACAAATGAAAAGAGAGGTAACATCAAATGAAACCATGGTCTCATCTGAATCAAATTGGAGTTGTGGATGACAACTGGACTAAAATCAAAATTCAAGATCTGGAGCGCTTTACTGCACATATTAATGTGGTGGATCCAAACATCAAGTTCACACAGGAAGAAGACAAGGAGAACAAACTGGCCTTCTTAGATTGTGCAGTAACAATAGGAGAAGACCGGCGACTCCAGGTAGAAGTCTTCAGGAAACCCACACACATTGACCAATACCTGCTGTTTGATTCACACCATCCACTGCAGCACAAACTTGGAGTTATCCGTACACTACAACACAGAGCTCAAGTGGTGCCCACAAACACAGAGGGAAAAGTGAAGGAGGAGCAACATGTGGAGAAAGCCCTCTCTGCTTATGGATATCTAAAGTGCGCCTTCAATAGATCTAAAAACAGGACAACAGGGAATCTGAACCCAGAAGGAAAGGTGTTACCATTTCTCACACAGCGGGTGTGTCTGAAAAACTTCAGAAAATTTTCAGACAGTATGAGATTCCTGTCTTTTTCAAACATTTTAAGACAAAACTGGTTCACCCAAAGGACAAAACCCCGAGCCACAAACAAAGTAATGTAGTCTACTCCATTCAGTGTAATGAAGAGTGCAGTGAGCGTTACATTGAAACTAAACAGCTACTCCATAAGAGGATTTACCAACACCAGCATGAGAGTTCCTCTGGACCCCAGTCCGCCGTACATCTCCATCTCAAAGCCACGAACCACTCCTTTGAAGAAAGTGAAGTTTAGATATTAGCCAGAGAAAAGAAATGGTTTGAGAGAGGAGTTAAAGAAGCTATTTTTGTTAGGAAAGAGAATCCTTCCTTAAACAGGAATGTGGGCCTGAGCCATAACCTCTCCCTCATCTATAATTCCATCCTCAGACCCAAGATAATGAGAACAATAGCAGGGTCATTAAGGGCTGAATAGGGTAGTTCCAGCTGAAACTGGAGACAATAAATGTTTACAGTTTTAGTGTAGTTAGCCTCTCCCTTCATATAGATACAAGGCACTGGCCACCAGCAATCTGACCAGAACTTGGATGAGCAGCGAAAACGTCTTCACTCTTACAACGATTTGTCCAGTTGGCAGATTTGAACTTTGTCTTTTGCTATGGATCAGACCTGGACGACTGAGTGTTTACACACCATGTTTTTCATATTATTTGTGAGCAATAAAACCATCTTTTATTAAAAAAAATAAATACATACTACATAGTTCACCTTTAATGTCATACTGTGGAACATGTCAGGCTAAGTGATAAAATCTCATTGCAGAAAAGCAGAAAAGTTACATAATGTCGCTCTAATATAATTGCAGAGATGCTAATATTCTCCCTCCCTTGCCTATTGTCCCTTTAATTATTTGACTGAAAACAGATGCACGCCGCTGTTGTATATTATTTCCTGTTTTCCAGAGGGAGAACCTGGAGAAGGAGCTGTCCCGTCTGGAGCAGTGTTTGAGGAGTACGTCCGTCGAGCTTGAGGAAGAGTACTTCTGGGAACACGAGCTTCAAATCGAGCAGGAGACAGAGGACAGGCTCAGACTACAGCTGACAGAGCTCCAGAGCACAGTGAGAGACTGTGAGGGCAAACTGAAGGAATACTTCAAACATATACAGGTGAGAGAGAACCTCACACACATATAGGTGCAGATACAGTGTACAGTGGTCAGGAGTACCTAGTGGGAGGATAGGTTAAAGTCAGACTAAACACCTTAACTCTTCCCACATTACAAATAGAACTCCTAAACTGGGCAGTGCCTGAAGGACTAAAGAAGAGTGTGGGGGTAGGAGGAGTTGGTCTAGAGGCATAAGGAACAGTGTGATTGGTCTAACAGGTATCACACTTGAAAGTTTGCCCCTGCAGCCAGGTGTTTGTAAACAGAAACATCTAACTTTATTCAGGACAGTCTTTTGTCGTATGACCAACTACCATATTTTCCTGACTATACGTTGCTCTTGAGTATGTGCACCAGTGAAAAAAAAGCATAGTAATGAGGAAAAGTCATCGCACAAAAAGTCGCACTGAACTGGAAGTCGCATTTTTGGGGGAAATTTATTTTACAAAATCCAAGACCAAGAACAA
This sequence comes from Periophthalmus magnuspinnatus, assembly GCF_009829125.3. Lineage (NCBI taxonomy): Eukaryota > Metazoa > Chordata > Actinopteri > Gobiiformes > Gobiidae > Periophthalmus > Periophthalmus magnuspinnatus. Next base: position 3,128,230 of record NC_047148.1, on the reverse strand, counting down.
ACATTTTATCTTTAAAGGCAAGTTATAATAATACAGTGGTCCCTCGTTAATCGTGAGGGTTACATTATAAAAATAACCCACAATAGGCGAAATCGGTGAAATATTCAGCTTAATTTTTTAAAATTATTATATATGTTTTAAGGCTGTAAAACCCCCTCACCACACACTTTATACATTTTTCTCAGGCAGGCATTAACATTTTTTTCACATTTCCCTCTTGTTTAAACACTCTCAAAGTTCAAACATTCATAGGTGCATTGTCGGTGCAGATCGTTTATCGAAATTGTGGGTTTTGTTGGGAAGAAAACTTGCAAACATACAGCACTTCAGAGTCACACTACTAGCAATTAAATTTATATAAATTTGGCACTTTGAACACTGACAATGGTCTACAGTCCCTTAGCCAATCAGGACGCAGAACACAATGCGCATTCATATGCTGTAAAAAAAAAAAAAAAGCATGCAAAATTGCATAAGAAAAAATCTGCGAAACAGTGAGGCTGCGAAAGGTGAACCACATTATACGTGTTTGGTATGTTAACGTAAGATATTAACAGTTAATCAGATAACTACATCAATGTAACACATTTATATTTATTCAGCTTCGTGAAGCATCGACAGCAAACTGAATATGTATCTGGTAAGTTAACATAAGATATTAAAAGTTAATCAGATAAATTAAGTATAAAAAACAAGGTAACAAGTTTACTCTCGATCTCACTCCAAATCGTTAAATCCATTGAATTTTCATTTTGGTGTTGCTTCTGAACTCAACTCCGGAAGTGGATGAAGATTCCGCTTCCGTGTGGCTATCATACTGGTACCCCAGGCTAGAGTGCCCTTGCACAGTTGTCAGTGTGACAATAACGAAGATGTGAAATTACTTATTTTAATAATTTCACATATAAGTTGCAGCTACGTATAAGTCCTACCCCCGGACAGACTATGAAAAAAAGTGCGACTTATAGTTATAAATATAGTATATAACTTAAGATATACAAATGTTGAACCTTATTATTTGTTTGGGATTGGCTCCACAAACCTGCCATATTAATTGTATGACTTGAAGTCTGACAACAATCATGTCTTTGAGGTTGAATAATGGCACCACTTTTGGAAGCTATTGTGAAAAAAACGCTTTCACTTGTGTTTATTTATACTGAAAGAGAAGTTGCTGAATTTTGTAGCAATTTTTGTTTCATGTGCAAATTAACCATAAACCAGGTCAACAAATCTGTAAACCAAAAACTAAACAGCAAATCACCTAAGAATTCTGCATATTAGGGAGAACATGCAATGACTTTTTAGAAATATTTGACACATTTTTCCTTGTGCTCTTTAGTCTCTGGAGACAAGCCTCGAACAGAAACAACAGCTGCACGAAGCAGAACTCAACCAGAAAGTCAATGAAGAAGAGGTAAACACTTACACAACCCTTAAAGAAGACATATAGTGCTTGCGCTCTATAATCTATGACACCTGTGGATCATTATGTTATAATTTTCACATTTTAAATTGCAGTAATCGTCTAAAATGACTTAATAAAAGAAACAAGTCCACTGACTTTTATGTTAGAAAACTGTTAGAAACTGTTAGAAACTTTTCTGATTTTACCAAACCAAATGTTGAATATCACCAAAGGGGACACTACTATGAGAAGAGGGAGAACAAAGAGGACTGAACGTAACACAGGAGAAGACGTCGAAGAAGTTGCGAAGCTAGATGAGCTAGCAGCTGCAACGCTAACAGCGGAAACCACGTTAGCGGACAAGGGACACGTACCTGATAACATGTCAGATCTACAAACCATACTCCGTGAAATAAAAGATTTTCAGCGTGAACAGGCAGAATCGTTCAAGGAGGAGGAGGAGCGCATTCAAAATATCGAGGACGCAACTCTGGAGCTGTTGAAAATACAGAAGCAGTTCATGGACAGGCTGACTGACCAAGAGGGACACTCCAGAAGGGATAATATCAAAATTCACAGTGTGAAGGAAGGGTCAGAAGATGGAGCCCAGTCAATGATTGCCTTTATTGAGTCCCTCCTAAAAGAGAACCTGGGCTTTGAGCCACTACGTGAACTCAACATCGTTCACAAGACCCCCTAAAGATGCCCCACCAAGATCGATAGTGATAAAGTTGTTAAGTTACAGAAGCAAGGAAGCGATCATTATGGCAGTATGGCAGAAACGGGGCTTCATGTATGAGGGGAGAAGAGTAATCATTGATCATGATTATGCACCTGAGATTTTGAGGCAGCAGAAAGAATATACGGAGGCAAAGAAAATGCTCAAAGAAAGGAAAATACACTTCCAAGCGCCCTTTCCAGCAAGGCTCCGGGTGTTCTATGATGAGGGGACGCAGATGTACAACACAGCGGCGGAGGCAACCAAGGATATGGCTGCGAGGGGCTACCAGGTGACTGTGGTGACACCGGTGGAGGATGTCACCACAGTCCTGGTCGAGTGAATGTTCTTTTTGGCTCAAAACAAAGTGAATCAAGGTGAGATGTAAAATACATACATTGTACTGTTCATTATAAATCTCCATTACGTTAAGATATAGTCGGGAGTTATTTTCAGTAAATGTAAGTTGATTTTTATTTTTTATACCATGGGGGCCCTCTGGTGGTTTAGATCCAGAGGCTATCCCCCCTTTGACGTCCTCATTTAGGGTCAAGGAAAAGACTTCATGGATGGAAGTTACTTTATTTTTGCATTATGCTTCAAAGCAAAGTTATGTTGAAGTTGGCTTTATGTTCTTTGTTCAGTGTTGTGGTTGTAGCATGGGGAATAATTGCAAATATACACATTTAAAATATGACAGAAAAACCTGGTTAAAATATCTTCATACAATGTGAATGGAATCCTCAACCCAATTAAAAGAAGTAAAATTCTAAGCATGATGAAAAAGGAGGGGGTGGGAGTAGCTTTTCTACAGGAAACCCACTTGACAGAAAAAGAGCATGACAAATTAAAGAGAAGTGGATATTCTCAGGTATATGCTGCATCATATACATCAGGCCACAGGAGGGGGGTTGCGATCCTGATATCTGGTAAGATCCCATTAAAAAAAATATTGGTTGTAAATGATAAAGAGGTGCGATATGTAATGGTTAAAGGGAGATTAGGGGGGATATCAGTTTCCTTTTTGAATATATATGCACCTCCAGGGTTAGAATGGACATTCTACAGACATCTATTTGATTTGATGACATCTGAGGGGGAGGATATATTGATTGTAGGAGGAGACCTAAATCAGAGGTTTGACCCACAACTAGATACGTCAACAGGAGGTCCACCAAAAAATGGAATAGCTAAGAAAATTAAGGACATGGTGGAGGAAATGGGTATCATGGATGTTTGGAGAGAGTTACATCCCGTGACTTGGGACTTTACATTTTACTCCTCTCAACACAATACTTACTCAAGAATCGATTACTTCCTGATGTACAGCAAAGATAGATATAGAGTGGCGAGTTGTGAGATTGGGGAGATGGATCTGACCGATCATTCTCCTGTATATATGAATCTGACTCTGACACCTGAGAAGACACTCTGGAGGCTTAACTTCAATGTATTGAGGGAAGTACCAAAAGAGGAAATAAAAATTGAAATTCAAAGATATTTGGATGAAAATGACAATGGGGAGGTGTCCCCACCAGTGCTATGGGATGCCTGCAAGGCAGTGTTAAGAGGGAAAATAATTGCCAAATCGGCTTATTTGAAAAAAACAAAGGCTAAAGAAACTTGAAGTATTGCAGTCAGAATAAAAAAAAAAAAAATAGAAAAAGAGCACAAACAAAATGTTACTGATGACCTGTACCAAGAAGTAAGAAGAAAGCGGAGATAAATGAGATCCTTTCTGAAGAAATACAGAAAAAAAATGATGTTCATGAAACAAAGATATGGAATTGGAGGGAAATCAACAAAGTTACTAGCTTACAAGTTAAAAAAAGAAGAGGCAAAAAAAAGATTTATGGCATGAGATACCTGCAGACTAAAGAAGTTAAGTATAATACTGAGGATATCCTAAGGTGTTTTGAACTATATTATTGAAATTGATACATTGTTAGACAAATTGAGGTTACCAAAAGTGACAGATGAACAGAATTGATGTCTAGTCTATGAGATTACAGAGAGAGAGATTGATTCTGCAATTTCAAAACTAAAGAGGAACAAGTCCCCCGGTGCAGATGGTTATACCTCAGAGTGGTACAAAACGTTCAAAGAGCTATTAATTCCAATTCTACAAAAAACTTTTAACTGTGTGCTACAGAAAGGAGAGATACCATATTCATGGCTAGAAGCAATAATATCAGTGATCCCAAAGGAAGGCAAGGATGAATTAGAATGTTCCAACTATAGACCCATAGTTTTCTCAATCAGGACTACGGATTATTTACTTCGATTTTGGCTCAACGTATGGAAAAGATTTTGCGTGGGATTATCCAGTTAGATCAGACTGGTTTTATAAAAGAAAGACAGACCCAAGATAACAACAGACGGACGCTACACGTAATGCAGCATATAGCAGAAAGACAAACGGAAGCAGTTATTATAGGGATGGACGCCGAGAAGGCATTTGATTCAGTCAGTTGGGACTTTCTGTATCGGGTGTTGCAGAGGTTCAACTTCCATGAAACAATAATTAAGACAATACACGCATTGTATGTTGCACCAACTGCCAGAATTAGAGTTAATGGAGGCTTATCCGATAATATTGTACTAAAAGGACAATGCAGACAGGGGTGCTCAGTAAGCCCACTTCTGTTTGCATTGTTTCTTGAACCCCTTAGTCTATCAATAAAACAAAATAAGAATATACAGGGTATTCCTATGAAGGGAGGGATGCAAAACATTACACTATTCGCAGATGATGTTTTGATATATGTGCGAGTTGAGGCCTGGTGTGTTGTCCATTGGTGTTACTCGTGTATTTTTTTTATTGATGAGAAAAATAACTTGCTCTGGATTCCGATGTAAAAAAGTTACACAAAAAAAAAAAAAATTGAATACACAGTTGCAAAAATATCTCTTACAAAGCAATCAAATGAAGTTCATCTAAAAAAAATAATAATACTACGGTAAAAAAAACAAAAACGTTTGGCTCCATCCTTACGCGCTGCCTCAACTAAAACCACTTTCCTAGCGCGTGCAGGTTTTTCCCCTTATGCGCGTTATCACTCTTAAAGCGACGGTAACCCATTTACGTAACTTAAACAATGGCAATCCTAAAATATTCTCAAAATCAACATTAATGCTATAAATCAAATGTAGCCCATACATATAATCAAATATTAACATAAAACATAACTGCTTAACATTAAAATATCAATGCACTGAATTGACATGCATTACTAAACATGAACCAAAACTTGGCTCCCACATACCGGCCCCTAATTGTGACCCTGTTACAATTCTCAAACTTAAACATGTGGAGCCAAAGTATAGAAATCTGCTGTATACAGAATGTAGCAGTCTCTTTTAGAGATTGTCCAACTTGGCCTCTTGCAGGAGGCAAATCTTAGTAATGGGCCTGTCCAATGTACTTGTCTTGGTTTTGACTCTCACTTGACGTACCATCCCAGACTTGTCTGGGGTCATCTGGACCGCTCTACCTGTGACCCAAGAATTGCGTGGGGAAGAGTCGTCAACGATGAGCACAATGTCTCCTATGGCAAAGTTGCGTCTAAGATGAGTCCATTTCTGCCGCTCTTGGAGCAGAGGCAAATATTCTCTTGTCCACCGCTTCCAGAATATGTCTGACATATACTGATTTTGTTTCCATCTTTTCCTGGCATAGAGATCCTGTCTATCAAACAGACCAGGAGGCAGGGTGGGTTTGGTCTTGAGAAGCAAGAGGTGGTTGGGTGTAAGCACCTCAAGATCGTTTGGGTCACTGGACACCTTAGTTATCAGTCGACTATTGATAATGGCTTCTACCTCACATAGCAGAGTGTACAGGCCTTCTTTGTCCAGTGTCTGTAGTTTCAGAGTTGCACTCAGGATTTTCATAATGGACTTAATTAATCTCTCCCAAACACCTCCCTGGTGGGATCCAGTGGGAGGATTGAAAATCCACTGAATGTTGTGCTGTTGAAGCCAATCATCAATCTTGGAGAAGTTCCATTTCTCCATGGCTCTCCTGAGCTCCGGTTCAGCACCAATGAAATTAGTTCCATTGTCCGAGCGAAGGATTTTCACTTGGCGTCTTCTAGGTATAAAGCGACGAAGAGCATGGATAAATGTATCCAATGAGGAAGCCATCTCCAAGTGTACCGCACGAATGGTCAGGCAGGTGAATATAACGCCATACCTTTTCACCATACTTCGACCACGCTTCACTTCAAAAGGACCGAAGTAGTCCACTCCCGCGTTAGTAAAGGGAGAGTCATCTGGCAGGACTCTGTCTCTAGGAAGATCGGCCATTTGTTGTTGTCCTGCCACTCCTTGTGTACGTCTGCAGACTACGCACTTTGACAGAATCTTTCTTATTGCAGAGTTGGCATCGGGAATCCAATACTTAGTTCTCAACTTAGACAATATGTGATTGTGACCGCAGTGAGCCAGATTCTGATGTATTTCCCTGATAATAAGTCTTGTGACATGAAGATCTTTCTTCAAGATCACTGGACATTTTGACACTTCAGGTAACGCAGCTCTCCTGAGCCTTCCTCCAACCCTGAGAAAGTCCCTTTCGATTACTGGGTTCAGCTTGAAAACACTACTACTTCTTTTTATGCCTTGACCTTGTCTGATAGCATCAAGCTCCTTTGAAAAGGTCTTTGCTTGGCAGTAATGAATAATCGCTTCCTCTGCTGCTGTGAGGTCATCCATTGTTAATTTGGTTTGAAACAGTTTCTTATTGAAGCTGTTTATTTCCTTTCCAACTTCAGCTTAAGTCTTCCAAGCGCTCAACTCTTTTCTTCTGTGACATAGTTTGAGCAAAATGTTCTTCACTTTCAAAATCCACGCAACTGCTTTCTTTAGACGAAACCATGAGGAGAAGTACAGCAGTAGCTACTGCACTGCATCCCCTTGTTCTTCAACTGCGTTGGCACAGACCAGGGTATTCTTTACCTCTGGGTCATCTGTAGTGAGGTCTCCGCAGTGTTGCTTGTTCACAGGCCATTCTTCCATGTGCTTACAAAGGAAATCCAGCCCCTGTATCCAAGCATGGCTTTACATGAAGTTCTCTGCCTTAAGTCCCCTTGATGCGAAATCTGCAGGGTTCTGTGAGGTGTTGACATACCTCCACTGATTTGGTTGGGAACACTTCAAGATAACATCTACATGATTAGCAACGAAAGTACGGAATCTACTTGTTGTGTTACGAACGTATTTAAGCACCGTGGTACTGTCTGACCAAAACACTGATGTCTGAAGTGGTAGATGTAGTTCGGATCTCAAGACTTTGTCCATGCGAGCTGCCATAGTGGCTGCAGTCAGTTCCATGCGTGGAATTGTCATGGGTTTCAGTGGGACCACTCTTGCCTTTCCTAACACAAATGAACAGTGGACATGGTTACTGCTGTTTCTTAGTAACAAGTAACTAACTGTCCCATAGCCTTCTTCAATAGCATCGGCAAAGTGATGCAGCTGGTTGCAGACTGGCTCACCAAAGCCCACGGGTTTAAAACATCTTGGGACACTAATGCCCTCCAGTCGGTGAAGCTGGTTCTTCCACTCAAACCATTTATGAGCTAGATCATCTGGTATGACAACATCCCAGCCAATTTTCTGCATACAAAGTTCTTGCAGAATCTTCTTTGCCTGAAGGTTAACTGGCGCTAGGATCCCCAATGGATCATAAACTGAACTAACAAAGGATAAGATGTCTCGCCTGTTATCTTCAGCGCATTTGCGCATGGCAAAGCTGGCGCAACTTGGCGACGAAGTAGCACCAAACAGGTGTACCACCATTTTGTACTCAACCATTTCCTGAGTGATGTCGCCAGATGTCCACCACAGGAACCGCAGAAGGTCAGAATCTTTATCAGGCACCTTGACCTGGTGGAACATTGCCTCTAAATCCACCATAAGCGCTACTTCTTCTTGTCTGAATCTGGTAATGACACCGATAAGAGTACTTGTAAAATTTGGTCTCTGTAATAGCTGTTGATTTAATGTAATGCCCTGATACAAGGCTCCACAGTCAAACACCACTCTGAGTTTGTGCTTCTTGGGGTGATGTGGCAAATACCAGACCTTAGCATCGACGCGACTGAGATCTTTGTTGAATACTTTCACAGCATATCCTTTCTCAATGATGTTACTCATGAACATTGAGTATTCCATGTGAAATGAGGAATTTTTCAAAAACCTCTGCTTTAAGTTCAAAGCACGTTGCTCAGCCACTTCGCGGTTGTTAGGCATTTGAACATATTTGTTTCTCAAGGGCCAGGCGATGCTGTAATGTCCATCCACAAGGGTGGCTGACTGTTTAACCAAGTCAAGAAACTGCATGTCCTCTCTTGACATTTTCTGCTTATCATCCTTTCCACACTCAGGGAAGTCACTCTTAAACTGCTGACTCCAGAGCTCGTCAAGTGTGCTTACTGAAATGCGATTAACTGAAACCTGTATCAGTCCACTTGTTGCACCTTGATAAGCCTTTCCTTTGAGGGGTTCACTAATGGTCCAGGCTAGCCTTGTCTTCACTGCATATGGACCACCATTTTCACTGGCAACAACCTGACAAGGTTCAGTTGCTTTAGGTGCATTTGTCCCAATAAGGATATCAATCCTAGTATCAATCTTGGGGATAGATACTTGCTGAAGGTAGGGCCATTTGTTCCAGTAATCTTGTGAAGGAATGTTTTCAATGGATGCTGGAATGTCAACTGTGACTATACATGTCGGGCAGTTCCAGAAAATCATTGGTGTCTAAACTGCTCACTTCCAATCCAGACACAACATAACTATTAATGACCCTTTCTTCTCCCATAGTTTTTAATAAAACATTTGTTTTTCTCCTTGTGAGACTGAGCTCTCGCATTAATTCTTCAGTACAGAAGCAGGCAGTACTTCCAGGGTCGAGGAAAGCGTGAGTTTGCATCACCTTATGTCCCCTTTTGGATTTGACTTGAACTGGTACTATAGCCAAGATGTGCTCTGTGTCCTCTATACTGTGAGTTGTAGTATCCATTCCCACAAATCCATTCACAACAGACTCTGATGGTCTTTCTTCGCTTCCACTTGATTCCACTTCAAGCTCTGCTTCTTTGGCAGCACCACTAGCCTTTGTCTTTAAGTGTAGCACAGTAGGATGTGTCTGTGAACAAACCTGGCAAATCATTTTCTCCTTGCATGAGTTACGCATGTGTTCTTGTTGTAGGCAACCAAAGCACAGACCTTTAGTTCGCAAGAAGTCAATCTTTTCTTTATGAAGGGACTTCTTCAACTTCTTGCACTGTTCCATTGCATGCTCGGCACCATGACAGAAGAGACAGGGCTTAGAAAATGCACAAACCTGCTTGCCGCTAGCTTTACTCTTTGCTCTTGGATTATCTTCTCGGCTACTAGTGATAGTTGCTGCTGTAGTGAAGAATCTTTTGTTACTACTTCTTCTTAGCAACCTCTCATCCACTTGACCTTTACCTTGGCTCCTAGCTACACCATCCTTAATGTCTCCATACAGTTTGTGTAAAGCTTCTTTGGCTTGTTTGTTGACAAAATTCACAAGGTCTTCAAACTTGGCTCTGCGTTGTTCCCACTCATGTATTCCACATGCAAATGTTCTCCTCCTTTCTCTCAGTTTGTATGGAAGCTTGGCAACAATAGCACGCATATTAGCGGTGTTATCCAGCTCCTCCATATATTCCACATCACTCATTGCATTACAACATCCTGTGAGATAAAGGCCAAAAGTGTGGAGAGATTCTCCATCATCCAACTTGAGTAGACGAAGCTCCTGATGCACAAGATGAGTGTCCTGAAGATGCCTTGGAGCTCTTTGAGAATGATGCATTAGAAATGCTGTCTGATGGCTGCAAAATGTCGCTGTTTATAATAAACCTTCGATGTACGCAATACAGTCTCTTTAATCCAAGTGTAGGCTGTTTCAGCAAAGGTCCTAAATTTTTCAGCCTTAGGCTCAAACCAGGAATCTTGATCATTGTTCATATCATCCTCAGATGTTTGCCGAAATAGCTCTTTAACATTGATGTTTTAAATCATTAAACTCTCCAAACTGTTTGTCAAAATCCTCCATCAACTGTTTAACTTCCTCTAGATAGGAATCGTCTTCATTTTCCATTAATTGGCCCACTTGCGTCACTGTGCTTGTTAGCTTAGCTAGCTTAGCCTTCCGCAGGTTAATAGCACGATGTAACCTTTCCTCGTGTGCCTTGGGTGTAATTTTAACAACCCTAGTATCCGCAAAAATGCCTGGCATGATATTGTTAGCAACAGAACGTAGCAACAGTCGCAACAGAAAATTACTTAATTTTTCCAGTTAGCAGATAACTTGGCTATTAGCTCGCTCAACTGCGCAATGCCTGAGCATGTTTGCATTGTCAAAGTTCCACTGTCCTCACATTCATTAACAATTGCAGCGACTCCAGTTCCTTTTCTTGTTGCTTCAAATCCTTCCACATATGTCCACTGATCCACAATGAGCTGTTTTTTTACAAATGTGCGAGTTGAGGCCTGGTGTGTTGTCTATTGGTGTTACTCGTGTATTTTTTATTGCTCTGGATTCCGATGTAAAAAAGTTACACAAAAAAAACCTTTAATTCACAGTTGCAAAAATAGCTCTTACAAAGAAATCAAATGAAGTTAATCTAAAAAAAATAAACAATACTACCGTAAAAAACGTTTGGCTCCGTCCTTACGCGCTACCTCAACTAAAACCACTTTCCTAGCGCGTGCCGTTTTTCCCCTTATGCGCGTTATCGCTGTTAAAGTGACAGGAACCCATTTACGTAACTTAAACAATGGCAATCCTAAAATATTCTCAAAATCAACATTAATGCCATAAATCAAATGTAGCCCATACATATAATCAAATATTAACATAAAACATAACTGATTAACATTAAAATATCAATGCACTGAATTGGCATGCATTACTAAACATGAACTAAAACTTGGCTCCCACAATATATTTGTCCAATCCTGATACTTCTTTACCAACACTCATGTCTGAATTTAAAGTTTTTGAACAACTATCTGGCTACAAAAGAAATGTACAAAAAACACAAGTCCTTACTTTTAACTACAACCCAGCGGACAATATTAAAAATCTATAGAGAATTGATTGGGATTGGAATGCAATAAAATATCTTGGTGTAAATTTGACAAAAAATATTTGACCTAATTAAAAATGGTGAATTATGACCCACTAATATCCAAAATAAAGGAAAATATAGAGAGGTGGAATTTAATTCCATACATGTCAATTGCATCGAGGGTAGAAGTAATAAATATTCTCCCTCAAGTATTGTATTTGTTTCGGAATCTACCAGTGGAAATCCTGAATAGGGAATTCATAGAATGGGACAAATTTATTTCAAGGTATATCTGGCAGGGGTGCAGGCCAGCACAATTGAAAGTTTTGTTGAATTTGTGTAACTCCTCATATTCTGCTCAGTGGCGGGAAATAGAAAACAGTAGAATGCAGGGGATTCCAATCCAGCCATTAATTGGGGATGATACATTGTATAAACAATTCAGTGGGGAAATAAATTCATGGCTTAAAGTTTCTCTGAAAGTATGGTTTGAAATAGTTGCAAAGAATAACCTGAAAATGTCCTGTAAGCTGCTAAGATGGGTTGGACATAGATACAGAGTTTATTCCCAATAGAAGCGATGGGTACTTAAAAATGTGGGATGGTCCACGTATGTGGTGGGAAGTTTTGGAAAATAAAAAATACAAAAGCTTTCAAATGATCAAAGAACAATTTGGTTTGGCAAACCAAGATTTCTACAGATTCTTACAGTTAAGACACTATTTAGAACATGACATTAACAAGGAAAACTGTGTAGTTAATGCAGAAGTGATTAACTTGTTTATGCTTGCATACCAGTCCAAATTAAATTAAAAACAGATTGCAAAGATATACATAGGGTTAGAAAGCTTAAAAAATGAAGAGACACAATATATAAAAAGGAAATGGGAAGTTGAAGCACATATACATTTGACAGAGGAGGAATGGAATGAGATTAATAAACATATATGAAAAACAACATCATCTTTGATGTGGAGAGAGCATGCCTGGAAAAATGTAGTAAGATTTTTTAGACCACCAATCATTAACGTGAAGTGTCTTGCCTAAGGAAACAATGACAGAACTAAGAACACAATGACAAAAGTTGGTCCGAGCGTGACTCGATTCCCCAACATTCAGGTTGGTGGACCAAAGCTCTAACCACTGAGCCACTGTCGCTTAATGATTGTCACACTGTACAATCATGTACAGTGTGTTTTTAGTTTCCAGTGTTTGTTTACATTTTGAAGTGTGTGTGTGTGTTTGTTCACGGTTTGCAGTGTGTGGTTTGTAAATATATGTTTATTTTGACCCATACCACTTTTGACTATATTTTATATATAAATATACATTTTATATTGTGTTTTGATATGATATATAAATGTACAGTAATAGAGCAGCTGGGTGTGCAGATACAGATTCCTCTCAGTGTGAGTTTTCAGTAGAGCCCTCGTTGATGTCTGTGGGTTGAAACATTCAAAAGTTATTGCAGTTTTTCCAAACGTTCTCCAAATGTCTCCATTTGGATAGGTTTGGAGAGGCCTGGACTTACTGATGATGAAATTAGTGTAAAACTCTCATTTTTATAGGTATTGACCTCAAATTTGAAATGTAAGTGGTCAACAATCTTGTCAGTTGAGATATAGTGTATTTTTGTCCCGAGCGACCTACTGCAGCTTTCTACACCTTCATTTTCACAAAAAAAAAATTTAGGTGAGGATGAGATTTTTTCAATTTTTTTATGTGTGTTCCAAAGTGTATAAATGCTCAGCAGACAAACTTACATTGATTTTTTAACACCTGTGGGTAAAACTATAGGGTGTTACCTTTACAAAGACCCCAAACTTGTGCATATACTACTAAGGGTTCAATAATGGTGATCATTTTAATTTGGAGAGGTCAGAACAAAGGCAATTTCACCAAAATGAATTGAATGCTAAGGGGTTAATATTATTATTTTTTATTTCATTTTATTTATTTATTTCTAATTAAGGGAAAAAAGCGATGTATGTCATTTGTACAATACATGCATCTTTTGTACTATAAAATCAATAAAAAATAAATAAATAAATAAATAAATAAAAACCTAAAGTTACAAATGTAACTTTTGTTCTATGAATCCTGGATGGCCACCAGGGGGCAGTATTGAAAGCACTGAATAAGCAGTGTAATTTAAATTATTCAAAATGGCTTAATAAATCACAAATAACTTTATTATTACAAACTAAAATCCAAAAACAAAACAAAAAAAGTAAGTGCTCATAGAAGAAAAAAAGATTTTGGAATGATATTGAAGATACAGAAACTCAAACTTTGATAAATGAAAGACACGCCTCTATATTGGCTTGAGAACTTGTTGCTGTAAAATTTTTACTCAGTGACAGTTCAGTGAGTGACTGTGAGTGTATTCTTCAGGCTCAGGTTCAGTTGGAGAAGCTGCGCTCGGAGCTGGAGGTACAGCGCCAGACCTCGGTCAACCTGGAGAGCAGCTGTAGAGCACTGGAGAGCTCCCTCTGTCTGTCCACCAAGAGAATACAGGTCAGAAACCCAACCGGCGAGTCTGCATGCTTAAGGCAAAAGCAACATGGCATATTTCTAGTGCAAGTAATTGCTATAAACTTACTCAAAATGTTAGTATACAAAGGCTGTGGATTTATTTACATATTTCAAAACAATTGGACATTTTATTTTAGTCTTTAAACGATATAATTTTTAGGAAAAACTTATTTTAGAAAAGTAAAAAAAACACTGATCCTTGAACACTGGTTATTTATTTATGTATTTATTTATTTATTTGATAGGGACAATGCACATTAATGAACATCAGTATAGAACAGATGTAAATATGCCGAATTTTAGCTATAAAACTAGTTTTTTATCTGTAGTCCCTAGGCAGGCAAATACATAAAAAATACAACATGCAATACAAACAGCACAAACAAAAGTCTAGTCTTCACATGACTGGTTTGTTTTCAGCCACTCTTTCAGTTGTGTTTTAAAGCTGATCAGTGTAGGGCTCTCCTTTATATGCAGAGGAAGTCTGTTCCAGATGTTAGTGGCCCTCACAGAGTGTTCTGTCCAAAGGCGGTTCTTCTGTGGGAGACCTCACAGTCTCCTCTAGATGAGGCCCTGGTTTTCGGACCACTTGAAGTCTTGAGTTTGAAAAAGACAGACATGGGGGGTGGGGCTAGTCCATGTAGCGCTTTGTAAATGAAGCATGCATACTTACAAGTTTATAAAATTTTCAAAATTAAAAAAATTGTACTTGTTTAAAATAATACATACATGAAATGAATTAGGTTTTTTGTCAAAAACTTTAAGAGATTTTTTAAACAGTGATTCAATTATTTTCAAATTGTTAACAGTGGTGAGAGACCAACTTGTGATGCAATATTCAATATGGGATAAAATCAATGAATGCAAAAACATTCTAGCAGCACCAAGTGTTTAAAAAGGCCTGATTTGTTTAAAATTTTTAAGGTTATATTTAACAGTATTGGTAAGTTTTTTAATATGATTTTTGAAAGACAAAGTGGAATCAAGTGTCACACCAAGATACTTGAATTCTGTGACCAATTGCAATTCTTCTCCTCTCAAGAATACTCCGGAGCTTTTTATCGCTTTTGATTGCTTTGAGAACATCAATCAGACAGTTTTTTTGGAATTTAGAAGCAAACATGATTTAAAAAGCCAGTCATTTATTTGTGCCATAGCTGAGGTCAGAATGGAAGCTGCCTCTTTGCTCCTTGCATGAGTATAAATTACAGCATCGTCTGCGTACATTTGAAAATTCACGTTATTACATGTTTTGGAAAGGTCATTTATGTACAGTGAGAATAACAGAGGACCAAGTATTGATCCTTGGGGAACCCCGGCAGAGACATGTACACATTGTTACAACTATGTTCACATAGTTAAATATGATTTAAGAAGTTGAAGTTTGTTAATTTTGTTAGAAGTGTTTCATGGCTAACAATGTCAAAAGGCTTTTTAAGATCAAGGAACACTGCACCGACACAGGGATATAAATCCAATTCACTTTTCACATTTTCTACAAATAAACTATTTGCAGATTCAGTGGAGTGGTTTGCTCTGAAACCAAATTGCATGGCATGCAAGTTAGAGGGACTATTATGTAAATGTCCATGCATCCATCCATTTTCTTCCACTTATCCAGGGCTGGGTCGCAGGGGCAGCAGTCTAAGCAGGGACTCCCAAACTTCCCACACCCCAGACACCTCCTCCAGCTCCTCCAGTGGGATTCCAAGGCGTTCCCAGGCCAGCCGAGAGACATAGTCCCTCCAGCATGTCCTGGGTCTTCCCCGGGGCCTCCTCCCGGTGGGACATGCCCAGAACACCTCCCTAGGGAGGCGTCCAGGAGGCATCCTGAGCAGATGCCCGAGCCACCTCAGCTGGCTCCTCTCAACGTGTAGGAGCAGCGGCTCTACTCCGAGCTCCTCCCGTGTGACTGAGCTCCTCACCCTATCCCTAAGGGTGCGCCCAGCCACTCTGCAGAGGAAACCCATTTCGGCCGCTTGTATCCGCGACCTTGTCCTTTCGGTCATTACCCAGAGCTCATGACCATTGGTGAGGGTAGGAACGTAGATTGACCGGTAAATCGAGAGTTTCGTCTTCCGGCTCAGCTCCTTCTTCACCACAGCGGACCGATACAGTGACCGCATCACTGCAGATGCTGCACCGATCCGCCTGTCAATCTCACGCTCCATCCTTCCCTCACTCGTGAACAAGACCCCGAGATACTTGAACTCCTCCACTTGGGGCAGAGACTCACCACCCACCCGGAGAGGGCAAACCACCTTTTTCCAGTCGAGAACCATGGCCTCGGATTTGGAGGAGCTGATTCTCATCCCAGCCACTTCATACTCGGCTGCAAACCGGGAACAGGTCTGACTTACTGCCGGCAATGCGAACACAGCTCCTGCTCCGGTCATACAGGGACTGGACAGGCCTTAGCAAAGGGCCCCGGACCCAATACTTCCAGAGCACCCCCCAAAGGACACCACGAGGGACACAGTCGAATGCCTTCTCCAGATCCACAAAACACATGTGGACTGGTAGGGCATACTCCCATGAACCCTCGAGGACCCGATGGAGAGTATAAAGCTGGTCCAGTGCTCCACGACCGGGACGAAAACCACACTGCTCCTCCTAAATCCGAGGTTTGACTATTGGTCGGATTCTCCTCTCCAGTACCCTGGAGTAGACCTTACCGGAAAGGCTGAGGAGTGTGATTCCCCTGTAATTGGAACACACCCTCCGGTCCCCTTTCTTATACAGAGGGACCACCACCCCGGTCTGCCACTCCACAGGTACTATCCCCGACCACCACGCGTTGTTGCAGAGACGTGTCAGCCAAGACAGTCCCACAACATCCAGAGACTCCTGAGGTACTCAGGACGGATCTCGTCCATCCCCCGGAGCCTTGCCTCAGTGACTTTAGCCAGGGTGATGGACGAGTCCGCCTCCGAGTCCCCAGTCTCTGCTTCCTCCTCGGAAGACATGACGGGGGGATTGAGGAGATCCTCAAAGTATTCCTTCCACCACCCGACAACATCCCCAGTCGAGGTCAGCAGCTCTCCACCCGCACTGTAAACAGTGTTGGTGAAGCACTGCTTCCCCCTCCTGAGGCGTCTGACGAATTGCCAGAATTTCTTTGAGGCCGTCCGATAGTCCTCCTCCATGGCCTCCCCAAACTCCTCCCAACCCCGAGTTTTTGCCTCTGCAACCGCACAATCCGCGGCACGCTTGGCCCGCCTGTACTCATCGGCTGCCTCAGGTGTCCCACGAGCCAACAAGGCTCAATAGGACTCCTTCTTCAGCTTGACAGCATCCCTTACTTCCGGTGTCCACCACCGGGTTCGGGGATTGCCGCCACGACAAGCACCGCAGACCTTACGACCACAGCTACATGGCCCACTCGGAGTCCATGTCTCCAACCTCCCCCGGGATCAGGGAGAAGTTCTACCGGAGGTGTGAGTTGAAGACCCCTCTGACAGAGGGCTCTGCCAGGCGTTCCCAACAGACCCTTACGATACGCTTGGGTCTGCCAGGTCTGTCCGGCTTCCTCCTCCGCCAGCGGATCCAACTCACCACCAGGTGGTGATCAGTTGACAGCTCAGCCCCTCTCTTCACCCGAGTGTCCAAGACACGCGGTCGGAGATCAGATGACACGACAACAAAGTCGATCATCGACCTCCGACCTAGAGTGTCCTGGTGCCACGTGCACCCTTGTGCTCGAACATGGTGTTTGTTATGGACAAACTGTGACTAGCACAGAAGTCCAATAACAAAACAATACTCGGGTTCAGATCAGTGAGGCCGTTCTTCCCAATCACGCCCCTCCAGGTGTCACTGTCGTTACCCACATGGGCGTTGAAGTCCCCCAGGAGAACAACGGAGTCCCCAGTCGGTGCACTGTCTAGTACCCCTCCCAGGGACTCCAAGAAGGCCGGGTACTCCGCACTGCTGTTTGGCCCGTAGGCCGACACAACAGTGAGAGACCTGACACCGACCCGGAGGCGCAGGGACGCGACCCTCTCATTCACCAGAGTGAACCCCAACATGAAGCGGCTAAGCTGTGGGGCAATGAGCAAGCCCACACCAGCTCGCCGCCTCTCCCCACGGGCAACGGCAGAGCCCAAACTGTGCGTGGAGGCGAGGCCGACTATATCTAGTCGGTAACGCTCAACCTCCCGCACAAGTTCTGGCTCCTCCCCCCCCCCCAGTGAGGTGACATTCCATGTCCCCAGAGCCAGTCTCCATGTCCAGAAATCCGGTCGTCGAGGCCCCCCGCCTTCGACTGCCGCCCAGATCTTCATGCACCAGCCCTTTACGGATCCTCTTGTGGGTGGTGGGTCCACATGAGGACGGCCCCACGTCACTCCTTCGGGCTGAGCCCGGCCGGGCCCCGTGGGGAAAGGCCCGGCCACCAGGCGCTCACTGTCGAGCACCCACCACAGGCCTGGCTCCAGGGTGGGGCCCCGGTAATGCCAGTCCAGGCAACGTAGCTTGCCTTGATTGTACTCTTTTCATAAGGGGCTTCTGAACCACTCTTAGTCTGTCCTGTCTCCCTGGACCTGTTTGCCATGAGTGACCCTACCAGGGGCATGAAGCCCCCGACAACATAGCTCCCAGGATCATTCGGGGCACTCAAACCCCTCCACCACATTAAAGTGGCGGTTCAGAGAGAGGATGTAAATGTTCATTTATAATATTTGCTACCCATCTCTCAACAACCTTGGAAATGACTTGAAGTGTACAGATTGGTTGATAATTGGATATGTTTGATCTGTCACCAGATTTAAAGTTTGGGGTGACTGTTGCCAGTTTCCAGGACAATGGGACAACTCTCTGTTTAAGAGATAAATTAACCATGTGTGTTATTGGTACACAAGTAGTAAAAATCACACCCCGACATGGCAGTGAGTGGTGTCAAAAATTAGAACTCGGCGAGCTCTAATTGTCACAAAAGACCCCAAGAAAAAATAACGAAAGACGACTCTATAGCGCCACCTCAAACTTTGATTTTCATGGGGCCAATGGGAGCCCGACTCGGAAAAAAGTCAACGTAAAAATCTGAAACTCACATCTAAAAATAAAACATGTCAGGACATGACAAAAATGATATTGTGCCCCTGCCCTAAAATGTACAGGAAGTCGGCCATATTGGATCAAACCCGGGAATGACAAAAGTGCACACCCTCGCATTCAGGACATTTTCTCACACACTTTTCATCACAAACACTTCAAATTTGGCCAAATCCCACTAAATACATGTGTGATTAAAGATTATCAATTATATTTTGATTATGACTTTGGGTGTGGTCATGGTGAATTTTCAAAAAAATCGCAAAATTTGGAATATTTCAAAAAAATATTTCTCTTTCACACATTTTTTGTTAGGAAAACGCTAATATGTTTATGCACATTTGTGAACTGAACGCAGTGATATGCAAATCAAGGCACTCTCTGACAAAATGGCTCTCTAGCGCCCTCTTCAAATTTCATTTTCAACAATTCATAGAAGACGTACAATTTGTCGTGGACTTGTGAAAAAATTCACAGGGGCCTTATTTGTGATGGGGCACAATGTGAGAAAGTCACATGACTGTAGCTGTTATGGTTTAGGAGAAAAATAATGGGTGGAAAAAAAATGTCCATTATTAGGCCCGAGCCTGGGACTCCATCCTGGCAAGGGACTCATTAAAACCGCGTCCGGAGCATGGAAAATGGCAAAAATCAAGTAGTAAACACGCCCCGACATGGCAGTGAGTGGTGTCAAAAATTAGAACTCGACGAGCTCTAATTGTCACAAAAAACCTCGAGAAAAAATAACAAAAGACGACTCGGTAGCGCCACCTCAAACTTTGATTTTCATGGGGCCAATGGGAGCCCGACTCGGAAAAAAGTCAACGTAAAAATCTGAAACTCACATCAAAAAATAGAACATGTCGGGACATGACAAAAATGATACTATGAAAAAATGTACTAATGCCCTAAAATGTACAGGAAGTCAGCCATATTGGATCAAACACAGGAATGACAAAAGTGCACACCCTCGCATTCAGGACATTTTCTCGCACAGTTTTCATCACAAACACTTCAAATTAGCTGTTATGGTTTAGGAGAAAAATAATGGGTTGAAAAAAAAATTCCATTATTAGGCCCGAGCCTGGGACTCCGTCCCGGCGAGGGACTCATTAAAACCGCGTCCGGAGCATGGAAAATGGCAAAAATCAAGTAGTAAACACGCCCCGACATGGCAGTGAGTGGTGTCAAAAATTAGAACTCGACGAGCTCTAATTGTCACAAAAGACCTCGAGAAAAAATAACAAAAGACAACTCGGTAGCGCCACCTCAAACTTTGATTTTCATGGGGCCAATGGGAGCCCGACTCGGAAAAAAGTCAACGTAAAAATCTGAAACTCACATCAAAAAATAGAACATGTCGGGACATGACAAAAATGATACTATGAAAAAATGTACTAATGCCCTAAAATGTACAGGAAGTCAGCCATATTGGATCAAACACAGGAATGACAAAAGTGCACACCCTCGCATTCAGGACATTTTCTCGCACAGTTTTCATCACAAACACTTCAAATTAGCTGTTATGGTTTAGGAGAAAAATAATGGGTTGAAAAAAAAATTCCATTATTAGGCCCGAGCCTGGGACTCCGTCCCGGCGAGGGACTCTTTAAAACCGCGTCCGGAGCATGGAAAATGGCAAAAATCAAGTAGTAAACACGCCCCGACATGGCAGTGAGTGGTGTCAAAAATTAGAACTCGACGAGCTCTAATTGTCACAAAAGACCTCGAGAAAAAATAACAAAAGACGACTCGGTAGCGCCACCTCAAACTTTGATTTTCATGGGGCCAATGGGAGCCCGACTCGGAAAAAAGTCAACGTAAAAATCTGAAACTCACATAAAAAAATAGTACATGTCGAGACATGACAAAAATGATATTATGGCCCCGCCCTAAAATCTACAGGAAGTCGGCCATATTGGATCAAACCTGGGAATGACAAAAGTGCACACCCTCGCATTCAGGACATTTTCTCGCACAGTTTTCATCACAAACACTTCAAATTTGGCCAAATCCCATTAAACCCATATGTGATTAAAGATTATCAATTACATTTTGATTATGACTTTGGGTGTGGTCAGGGTGAATTTTCAACAAAATCGCAAATTTTTTAATATTTCAAAAAAATATTTCTCTTTCACACATTTTTTGTTGGGAAACAGCTAATACAGCGTTTATGCACATTTGTGAGCTGAACGCAATGATATACAAATGAAGGCACTCTATCACAAAATGGCTCTCTAGCGCCCTCTACAAATTTCATTTTCAAAAATTCATAGAACACAATCGATTTGTCGTGAAAAAATTCACAGGGGCCTTATTTGTGATGGGGCACAATGTGAGAAAGTCACATGACTGTAGCTGTTATGGTTTAGGAGAAAATTAATGGGTGGAAAAAAAAATTCCATTGTTGTTATTTATTTTGCTCGCGACTTTGAATTCACTTTTGACCCCCTGAACGTTAACGAAAAGTAAATTTTATTGCACCCAAAATTCAATACTGGTGAAAAATGTATTATTTTTACCTGTGTTTATAAAAATTTTGAAAAATGTCTTGGTAGCGCCCCCTAAAACTCCAATGCATTTTTTTTGCAAAGTTTGACATAAACATTTGAATTTTTGTACATACATCCTCCTTGACATACTGATCAAAAAAGTCAATGAGATCAAACCTCCATCTGCAACTATGTTAACGTGGTAACATAATAAATGTGTCATTGAAATGAATGGGGTTCAGAGTACTGGACTTTGTTGTAGACTAAATAGATGCTCTACACTCATCAAACTATGGCCTAAAATTCAAGATTTGCAAAAAAAGTTGTATTTTCATGTGCAAAAAAATGTACGTATCAAAATGACTCAATAGCGCCACCTCAAAAATCAAAATACATTACGGCAATGAGAGATCTTTTTCATCATAGACAAATGAAATTTGGTACAAACATAGAACATGTCAAGACAAGTAAAAAATTATATCATGACCCCACCCTAAACCCTACAGGGGGCGGAACCCCATTTTTTCAAAATTTTACCTCTCACATTAGAATTTTTCGTGCCTCTAATTTTCATTCAAGAAACTTACAAATTGGTCAAAATGAACTAGTCCCATGTGGGATTATAGGCTACTCTCTTGGATTTTTCTAAGTTATAAAATGTGGGTGTGGCCAGCCTGCAAAAAAAAAGACGTTTTTTGAAGTTTTCAATGGCCCGTAACTCAAACATGCAGTTTCCTCTTTTCCGGCATTAATATACGTTTTGTTCAAAATCTTGATCTGAGTGCATAAATATGCAATTCACATATGTCAACCTTTACATTACTCCACAGCGCCCCCTTGAACTTATTAATGGTATGCAAAAAATTACTTTGTCACAAACATTTGAAATTTGGCATGGACATCCCTATTGACATACTGAACAAAAAAGCCAATGAGAACATACCTCTATTTTCAAAGGTGTTGCCATGGCAACGTCTGACATTTCCCATTGAAATACATGGTTTTTGGTTCAGTGGGATGAAAAATCATTAATTTTTTCATAGACCATTGAAATTTGGTACACCTATTCCTCTCATCATACTGAACAAAAAGCCAATGAAGACATACTTCTATTTCCAACCCTGCAGGTGTGACAATGTCATAAATGGTCTCATTGGAATAAATGTATAAGTAGCGTTTCAGTTATAGTATAACTGAGACGCTGATTTTGGGGGGAGGGGTGATGTAAGCGGGAACGAAATGCAGGATCTTCACGGTAGCGTGTACCCCGTGGTCGCAAGGGGTGGCGAGGGCCTTTATCAGTGCTTTCAGTTTTAATTATTAATATTATTATTATAAATTGCATTTATTTTATTTATTTATTAGGACTACAGATGGAAAGTAGCATTATGCTAAATCTGGTGCAGCCATCTTTTAATGTAACTGCACATTGTCCTTTAAATAAAATAAAGTAATTAAGTAAGTACATTTTACTTACAACCAGAAATCAGTATATTTACAAAGGAACAGGAACTAGGGCTACAGAAAGAATTAAACCAGGACTATGAACTGGATTATCTCAGGACAAAATCAGGATTATGGGAATTGATTTGGGACACAACAGGGTTTAAACTAGATCTAAACCAGGGCTGAACAAAGACTAAAACAGAACTAAACCAGAAGAAGTCTATATTAAAGCTAAACTAGTTTCAAGCATTTATTGACTCAAAAATCTACAAAAATGCACTCTAGTGATCCATGCCTCCATTTCCTTAGATTTTTAAGTGTAAGTTTGGTCTAAATCCTCTGCCTCTAAAAGATTTGTAGATGAGAGAAAGAGCTCTGCGCTAAAAAGTTGTTTTGCTGCCTGCTTTCTCTCAAGGGGATCAGAAAATGCCTGAGCTCATTTAACAGGGTCCAGTATAGAGCTTCAAACTACTGCAGTTACGGGGGATGTGCCTGGATACTTGGCACAATGTATTGAGAATCTCTGTCGTGATTTTGCTAGTTTGAGTTCATTTACTTCTTTACTTAAATTGTGTGTTTGAAGGAGAAGGAGCAGGTGCTGGAGCAGTTGACCAAAGAGCTACGTCAGGTGAACCTCCAGCAGTTCATCCAGCAGACAGGGACCAGGGTGACGGTGCTGCACGCTCAGAGTGCACTGGAGACGGGCAATGGCAAGTGCACACTACCCCCTAATCAAACTCCGACATGGTCAGATTTACTAGCACACAGCTACACCTGTTTACTGTTTCTGTCAAAAACCCATGAACATGCATGATAATATTTACAGTGAAAATTAACTTGGGAAAAAAAAGTGTTAACTACTTAAGAAAATACAAATTTCCTTTTGGAATTGCATTTTTATTACTTGAGCACTATTGAATTTTTTTTGTGAAATCTATGAGTTATCCGAAGGTTGGCGGTTCAAATCCCGCTCTCGACATAAACATCATTGGTTGAGCGGTCAGATCCACTGATCCATAGGTTGGTGGTGCGATTCTAACTCACACAGATGAATGCTGTCGTTGTGTCCTTGGGCAAGACACTTAACCCACCTTGCCCTCAGTGTCTGCGTACACTAGTGTGTGAATGTGTGTGTGAATGGGTGAGTGGTTCCTTGTTGTAAAGCGCTTTGAGTGCCTTGAAGGTAAAAAAGCGCTATAGAAAAATGTGACCATTTACCATCGCTTGAGATTTGTCACAAGCTAAAGTTGTGCATTTCTTACTTATAGCAATTTAGTTTTGTGGTGGCAGATAATGTTTTATTTTTACAGACATAGCATATGCTATTATGGGCTAAGAATTTTGCAGCCATGGCTGTTTCTGCAAAATTATAAACTGCATAAAATACACCACAATATGTGACTGATTTCCCCCTTCACTGTTCTTTCTGAAACCAGGATCAGTATTGTGGCTAATGCTGATAGCTCAGGTTTTCCATAGTCCCCCGTTTATCTTTTTATTGAAGAAGAAATAGGCTTTAAACTTTTACATATGTCAATCATTATTTCATATTTTGTAATGGAGCATGTCTTCAACATGAGCCTAAAGCTGAGGATGGTACCACAACTCTGGAAGACCTCCTGCGTGGTACCGGTGCCCAAGACGCCATAGGTCAAGGAGCTCAGCAGCTTCAGGCCGGTGGCTCTAACATCTCACCTGATGGCGACACTGGAGAGACTGGTCCTTGGCCATCTCCGCTCCACTGTCAGCTCAGCGATGGACCCGCTGCAGTTTGCGTACTGGCCTGGCATCTGAGTGAAGGATGCCGTCATCTACCTGCTGCATCGCTCACTGTCTCACCTGGAGAACCCCGCCAGAACTGTGAGGATTCTCTTCTTTGACTTCTCCAGTGCTTTCAGCACCATCCAGCCACTGCTGCTGAGGGACAAGCTGGAGACCGCCGGGGTGGACTGTGACCTGGCAGACTGGATCCTGGACTATCTCACAAACCGGCCCCAGTTTGTGAGAGCCAAGAACTGATCTCATGACCTGCAGTGTGGGGGCGCCCTAGGGCACTGTTCTCGCGCCCTTTCTTTTCACCCTTTACACTGCAGACTGCAGACACAACACAGACAGCTGCGTCCTGCAGAAGTTCTCTGATGACTCTGCCATCATTGGCCTCATCAAGGATGATGACAGAACCACCTCATCATCAATGCAGGGAAGACCAAGGAGATGGTGGTGGACTTCCGCAGACGCCACTCTACTGCCCCCTCAGTGAACATCCAGGGAAGGGACATTGAGAGTGGACTCATACAAGTACCTGGGTGTTCATCTGAACAACAAACTGGACTGGACTCAAAATGCACTGTACAAGAAGGGCCAGAGCAGGCTCTATCTCCTGAGGAGACTCAGCTCTTTTGGAGTGAGAGGGCCACTCCTGAAGACCTTCTATGACTCTGTGGTGGCATCAGCCATCCTGTACGGTGTGGTCTGTTGGAACAGCAGCATCACAGAGAGGGAAAGGAAGAAGCTGGACAAGGTCATCAAGAAGTCCAGCTCCGTCCTGGGCTGTCCTCTGGACTCAGTGCAGGAGGTGGGGGACAGGAGGGTCTTGGCTAAGGTCTTTTCTATGCTGGGCCATGAGTCTCACCCCCTGCAGGACGCTCTGTCTGCCCTGGAGAGCAGCTTCAATGACAGACTGATTCATCCTCACTGTGTGAAGGAGAGGTTTCGCAGGTCTTTCCTTCCTGCTGCTGTCAGACTGTACAATGAACACTGTTAACACTGAACATGTGTTATTCAACCATACCTATGTGCAATACTCAAGTCACTTTACAGAGATGTTACATTAGAGTCTATTTTTAGTTTATTTTTTAAGTCTATTTTTTAAATTATTTTAAGCTATTTATCTATTATCTTGTTTTACTGCATGTACCATTTCCCTCCTGTTTTTTAACTGTGCAGTGCAATACTGGAATTTCCCCACTGTGGGACTAATAAAGGGCTTATCTTATCTTATCTTATCTTATCTTATCTTAATAGACATTTTGTAATAGAAACAGTTTCACTGACTTCCTATCCAATTCACTGACAGGTTCCGCCTTTTCAGAGTGGCAATTCACTGTAACTCTTATTGCGTGGCTGTGTGACATTTTTCAGTCCTGTGATACTCCGTACGACCCGAAGTCTGCATTGAAATAAGCACACAAGTGAGCAGAAAAAAACGGTGGAGACTAGGGCTGCAACAAATTCATTAAGATAATTGATTATTAATCATCAACTAATTTAATCATCAAATTTGGTCTATTCACAGATTCCAAAACATGCCATGTGCTCAGAGAAGAGGTTTTAGGACACAAAAGAAGTAGACATAAAAATGACTGATGACTGAATGAAGGAATGTGTAAATGTACTGTTTCTTTTGTCTGTAAATATACACCACCGGGATGCCATGAAGTCACTTTAGTTCACTGTGGTCAAATTAGAAATTGGCCTTTAGATTCTAAACAACTAATCAATTAAGCGAAAGAATAATCGCTAAATTAATCAATTAGTTAAAATAATAATTGCAGCACTAGTGGAGCTAGTGACGGGTGAAAACACACACTTTCTGAGCAATCAGGCGTTGTATGCTAGAAAATGCAGGATTACGCAAACCTACACAAATCAAAATACAACTTTGAGTAAGGTAATAGGAGAAAATTGTTACCATGAGTAAAAGCTTATAAAAATAAATTTTATGTAATGTATCCCCTTTAAAAACTCTTTTCTTCTCTTTTCTTTCTCTTTCTCACAGATGAGGAATGTGGCTCTCTGAAGCGCCTTAACTCGTCTCATCTTTTACCTACCGACCTGCGAACACTACACAGCCCGATATCTTCCAACTTCAACCCCGAAGGCATCTACGTCTGACTCCCTCCGGTCCCGGGAAGCGCCCTAAGGCGAAGGTGGCATCACGCTGCTCCCCTCTCTGTTCTATGCCAATAGAAAGCCTTTTAATACTCTATTCCATTTTCTCTAATGTTGGGAGCAAAGACAGAAAGATAAACAACTTCTGAAAAATATACAAAGGAGGGTGGCAGAGACTATGACTTCATGTTGTTTTAGCCTAAAGGAGTGTATAATGTGTGAGATGAGATGTTGTGCAAAGAGTGAAACTCATGGGTAAGGTAGGATTTGTTGTATGCATTGGGGAATATGTCCTCTGCATTTAGCCGATCCTTTGGTGTCTCTGAGTTAAACCTGTCAGGAGCAGTGGGCCCATCTCCAGATCTTGAGCTAGTCTTGGTCCTAAAGTAGTCCACGTTAGGATGGAGCATTTTATCTACTGTGCATGTTATAGAATAACGGGGGAAACCAGAGCACAGGGAGGACATGCAAACTCTGCACAGAAATGTCTCTTGCGAAACAGGAATTGAACCTGGGACCTTCTCACTGTGTGGCAAATGTGCTAACCCCCTATGCCTCCCTGATGTCAAAACTCATATTTGAACATTATAGAGGACAAAACTTTAACTCCAGCATTCATCTGTTTACTTTGAGATGCAATTGAGCAACTTAATATTTACAGACACAAAATGTAACTTTTTGAGTAGAGAGTTTGCCACCTGCTTGTTTCCCTGCAGATGATGCCTGGAATGTTCGACAGAATGGCATTAAACCAATCGATCTTGCATTTATTCAATTACAGATGTTTTTATTGCTAGAAAATATACCTTCGAAAAATACATTCTATGAGTAAGGTCGCATAGATCTAACCTGTAACTTACAGAAATATAGATATGTTTAATGCTATACTGTGATACACTCCAGGCAAAGCAGCAACACCTCCATGGAGACAAGCAGGTAGCATTCTCAAAGAGGTGGGTAGTGCTTAGTCACATTTACTAGAGTGACTTTTTAAAGAAAGTACTTTTCTAGCAGCATACTTTTACTCCTATTTGAGTAATATATTGTACACTGTATGATGTTTTTCAAATTTTTGTGCCTATCTTTTGAAAATACCAGGTGTTGGGAAGTAATTTAAAGGACAAAACATGAAAGTTTTGTGCTTCAAATTACAAATTAAATGTTCCATCCCAGACGTTAGTCTTTAAGTTAATCTTACTTGAGTAGTAGTTTTCCCAAATACTTTTAACTCTTACTTGAGTAATTTCTTAGACCACTACTTTGTACTTCTACTTGAGTAATATTATTTTGAACTAACATTACTCATACTTGAGTACAATGTTTGGCCACTCTACCGATCTTTGCTTACCCTCCACCAGAAAAGTTACATGCACCTTTAAGATAAATTTTAAGGATAGTAGTTGATCTATATGCAAATATAAATATGAAAAAAAAAATGTGCAATGACCGTAGCCATATGCTGGTGTAGCCTTACTGGTGTCAAAGCCAGATGTGCCATGCTATGATACGAAAAGTACTGGTAGAGAAGAGGGGTGGGTGATAACCACAATACAAATTTTTTGGATGATCTCAGACAGTATTTTTGCAATCCATCCGAAACATACTTTTAAATGTCTTGGATTACAAGACATTTAAAACAATTCATAATTTTCAGTTTCCTGTAATATGCAATGTTTTGAGGACTTTAGATATCATACTTAGTTTTAAGTTGTTGATCTCTATGTCAACAGTCCTAATTTGTCATCTGAAAAACATTTTTATTTCATTGGTGGAATTCATTGACAAATAATTTAACAGTTTTAATTTTTGGATAATCCTCAGCACCATTGTGTTTCTAATATAATTTCTTTACAATTTCTTACATAACCCACCTGTAATACACTGCAAAAATTAATTCTACAGTTAAGATTACTTGAAATCAGAATTAGATTTAACTAGTTTTTTGTCTTGTCTGTAAATATTAAATTCATATCATCTATAAATGGGATGATGAGAAATGGATTTTGGAAGAAGACACTTTTTTCAGTTTGCGGATTTCCATGTGTTATTTCAATCTGTATATCAGGAGGTTAATCTAGTTTAATATTTAAAGGTGCTATACCTGATTTTTACTGTCTTATTCCTCATTTACTTTAAGCATTCACGGCATCCTAATTATTCACAACAATGAGTTTATAAATGCTTTTCACAACTTTTAGAGGTCAGAATGGAGATTTTGCTGTGACAGTAATGCTAACAGCATGCTGATATTGCAGTTCCTGACCTCAAGAGGTGTTTATACAATACATACATCAAATATATGGAAAAGAAAATGGTAATAGAATAGTTCAACACTTCTCAACACTTCAAGATTCTGAATTCAAGTAATTTTAACTCATTAATAAATGCTTTCTTTGCAGTGTAGATACTATGTGCTCTGAAAAAGGTGTAGCCGATGTCAATATATCTCAGCGCTGGCTCAGCACTTTTATCAGTTTAAAATTGATTTGGGGACAAAACAAATTTGTCACAACTTTCCACAGACACCAATGGCCAAATCATCAAAATTTCAAACAGGAGACATAATACAGAAAATGGACCGTGATATCTTTAGTGCCACCTGTCTCACTCTACACTTTACAGTTTCTCCAAAACGCTTTGAAATGAGAGAAATGAGTCGTCCATGTTGGGGAAAACCTGGAATGCTGTATCCCACATCACCACATGGGGGCAACATTACATAAAACTGTACATTCTTTTTTTGTTCATTTTTTGTTGGCTTATCTACACTGCAAAAATGCAAATATCTAAATTAGTTAAACAGGCTAATATCTACAATATTTAATGAATAACAATTAATTTACATAGAATATTTAGAATACTATTTTTCTTTGTCTGAAATGTTCTACAGCATGGCAGATAAGATAAGATATGCCTTTATTAGTCCCACGGTGGGGAAATTCCAGTATTGCACCGCACAGTTAAAGAACAGAAGGAAAATGGTACATGAAATAAAACAAGATAATAGATAAATAGCTTAAAATAATTTTAAAAATAGACTTTAATGTAACATCTCCGTAAAGTGACTTGAGTATTGCACATAGGTATGGTTGAATGACACATGTTCAGTGTTAACAGTGTTCATTCTACATTTTACATGGCCCATTATAGAAAAAACCTTAGCCAGGACCCTCCTGTCCCCCACCTCCTTATACCTACCTGTGTTGCAGTTATTCAATTACAGGTCTTTTTTTATTTTTTTTATTTTGATCAACCATACATGCATTCCTATTGTGAGTGACATACTGGTAATGGCAGACTTGATATTTTGGCATTTTCACCTGCTTGTTTCCATGGGGATATGTCATAGTGAGGAACATTCTAGACAAGGCAATAACATCACCATGCCTACAAGCACTTGCAGACCCTCCATTTGAAAAGTTATATCATGTACCTTTAACTTGATTAAGATATTCCTGCTTAGAGTAAATAGATTTTTTTTTTTTCTCAAAAATTGGGTATTATGCAAAATAGATTTTTTTTTAGCTTGCCATGGTATAATGTTGTTCCCTCATAAAAAAAAAAAAACAACAAAGTTTTAGATGTCATCCATGCATGTTTGAGTAATTTAGAGATCCCTTCTGGGTCTTATTCAAACCCTTCTTATGGTTAGCTGTAAGATTCTGTCCAATGCTCCACCCACAAGTCTACATCACCCTTGCACCCACATGAAAATTCTCCATAAATATACAAAAACATGATACAAAACTGTGCACGGCAACTTGACAAACCTGATACTTTGTGCTGTAGCTTAGTTAACGGAATGCACGCTGATTGTGTTGTGATAGCACTCCGATGGGGAAGTGAACCCTCGGAGAGCAAAGAGAGGGGAGACTCAGAGCATCAAAAGCGAAAGTGAAACTGATAAAACATGTTAATACATTGTTAATACATTGTTTTCAGTGGCTAGAGCATTTTCAATGCAATATGGTGATCTAAATAAATTATGTGTTTGCAATTAATACCCCATAGAAATAAAATACCCCCTTCTTTAAATCAAGTGCAAGAGTTACTACATTCCACGTGGTAGTTTGTTTTTTTACAGATAAAAGTAGACACTTCATTACAGTAAATATATAAATCCAATAAAAGCAACATTTTGAACTATTTTGAATTCAAGATTCAAGATTTTTGCAGTGCATTACATTGTGTGTTTAAGATGCTCCCATGTATTTTCTGTTATCTAATATTATGTTCTATCAAGTGTTAAATAATTTTAATATTTCACTGTGTCCTCAAGCAGGGCTTCATCTCTCAAATATTCAAAACTTTAAAATGTCTTATTTGAACCAAAGCTAGTCATAGTCTCTGTAGTTAGGTGAATGTGAATCTGCTCATAACAGTAGTAGCAGCAAGCACTTTTGTAGGCTACTGAAAGTATAATCCTTATTGAAGCCACAGTATGTAACTTTTTAGCTAAAAATTGACTAAAATAAAAGCATGTTTCTAAAATGTGGTTGTGTTTATTGCACTGAAAAACATAGGAAAGCATTTTTCTTATTTGGCCAGGAGGAGGTCCTCTTCCTGCTTGTTTCCATGGAAATGTTGCTCCTTTAGGTATAGTATTTCACAGTATGGCAAAAAACCTTTATCCCCGTGGAGAATGTTCCAAACAGTGTAAAATATGTGTGCATTTCCGTGTACATTTCTATAGAATACAGTGTGACTGGGAAAAAAATCTGTCAAATTATTATTATTATTATTATTATTATTATTATTATTATTATTATTATTATTATTATTATTATTATTATTATTAACCTCTGCTTTATGGTAATTCAAACCATCTTATTATTTTCATCAATTTAACAGAAAATCTATGAATAATGAATTAACTGTGCCATTTTCTCATGAAATCTTTGTCTCATTGTACAGTCATTAGTTGTGCCATAGAGATTTTAAACATTTAAAGCACTACTACGTAACTTTTCTGGTGGATTGTCGCCACCTGTTTGTCTCTATGAAGATATTATTGCTTTGCCTAGACTCTCCCATCCAAGTATTAACCACCCGACCCTCTGCTTCCCACTTCCGGTTTTAGAGTCTCCATGCATTCTTTCGCTTTGACCACATGATCTAGTCTTATCCCCTTATCCTTTTCAAAAATGTAACAGCAAAACCTTCTGCCATGACTTGTCTTTCTCCACACCATGTTTCTTTGTTATTGATTTCCTCCTTTTTCAGGGATTTCCAAGTTTTCTGCAACTTACAATTTACGTTACATTTATTAATTCATAAATGATTTAAGGGAAAAGGGAATGGGGTACACAGCCTTAAAGACTTGAATCTCTAGACACATGAACGAGCTAGTGGGTGGCGTCTTAACCCAGCGAAGAGGCTGCTACACAGGTGCCACCAGTTCCTTGAGGCGCAGTGTTCAGGGATGCAACAAATGATCTATCTGTCTTTCTCACTATCGTGTTGTTGCTTTACCTGGAATGTTCCACAGTATGGCAGTAAACGTATCTTCATGGAAACAAGCAGGTAACACCACAGAGCAAACTTTATTTATTTGTATTTATTTATTTATTATCAGTAAAAACACTTGTAATACAACAAATGCAATATATTTAAGTTAATTTCCATACTGTAGAACATTGCAGGTAAAGCAATAGCATCTCCATGGACACAAACAGGTAGTGGACCCTCCATTAGGAAAGGTGTGTGACTTGAATTCTGTGTATAGGTTTTCTTCTGGATGCTAAAATTGTCACTGTATATTATGGCAAAACCAGAAAATAAAATTGGAAAGGTGGTCATTTTAACTGCAGTAATAGATAATCAAAACCTTTTTACAACAATATATCTATAATTCAACAGAAGCCTGCTTCTCCTGCATTTTGCTCTAGTTCTGAAAGAAAATAAGTTGCGTCGACATTTGTAACATTTTGGTGGGAGAGAACCTGCATTCTCAAACTGTCTATGTGTATATAATGCAAGGACTCAACAAGGTCTTAGTGCTAATGTTGGAACAAAGAAGCCAGACTAAGGTCGTTTTTCACACTGCCACTGCTTAGGTTGATGTCAGAGCATTCCATCTGAGAGCACGACGCTTGGGCTGGTGTGAACTCAACAGTGACACTCTGGACCGCAGTGACCGGCTGCTCTGAGAGCGCTTCAAACAGGAGTACAGCAATACAGTACACATACAGTACTCACATAACATTTTAGTAGTCATGATCATTGCAAATTTTGGTATGCAGTTCTGCCTCCCATAGCAACAGTGTAAAAAAAATGTAAAAAAAAAATCATGTAAAATAAAATCTAGCCAATAAAAAGACGACAAAATAACAGGCATGTCAGATTCAATGAGAGACAAATGTAAATCATTTTGACTTATCACATATTTTGAATCTGTTTTTAGATTAACCTTCAACAAGTATGGGAAACATGAAGATTTAAATGAGGCAGACTATATAAAATTTGTATATCTAAAATTCATAAACATAATTTATTGGTCATGATCTATACACCCAAATACAAGGCAAGGATGTTCAAATCATATATAGCTCTTACTGATGTAATACTGATTTATTCTTAATTAGAAAAAAAAAAACAAAAAACAAAATCCAAGCCAATTAACCAATCAGAATGAGACTCATTTGGCTTGCCAGTTTCAATGTTGAAATCTAGTTAATTTAAACCTAAAGTGACTCTCTCTGATCTGAATGGTCACTACTACTATCATGAATTAGTGCTAGTGCAGCCTTTGCAACTCACTGAGTGAATTCTGGAGGTTCTGAGCTTTCACACAAGGCATGGCCTGTCCATATACTGAGAATGAGAAGCACTCGTATGTGTCCTCTAGCTGCAGGTTAAGGCTCTGGCAACACAGATTCAGTTGTGATTGTAGTGTGTGTGTTTTTTTTTTAAACAAGAGCACAGGCTACATACAGTTCCATATGCCGTTATGTTTGGGAATAAATACATGACCTGAAGTTTGAATATTTTGACCATTCAAAAGATTTGTTTTGAGTGTCAAAAGATTTGTTTTGAGTTGTCAGTTACTATGACAATGGTGTACATTTTTATCACTCTGAAACTCTAAATTCATCTACAAAGAATACTACAATACTAAGATTGACAAAAATAGTTTTAAAAGAAAATGCATATTCTAGAATCTCTAAAATAGTTTGAAAAGCACCACAGTGGCACCATAATGGCCTGTATATAATTGGTTTGTCTCTGGCCATTATGTGTGCATATCCAAATAAGATGATTGGTCCATTTATAGCTCCAGCATTTCATCTTGTGAGGAGAAAGAGGCCAGACCAAAGTGGGTTCAAACTCATTACAGATAAATGCGTTTTTATGATGACAGCCATTTGACAAGTTAAAGCATTGTGTTTATTGTACCCGTTGAAGCAACAGTATTCTGAGATGAGTTGAAAGCAGCTAAAACACTGGTTTGATCTAAGTGGCTTCAGACTGTTTTTGCATCATCTTTTTGTTGTTTCCGAGACCATTTTGTTAACATGCCAACAACTAATGAGGCTATCATTCACACTGACCAAACATAATATTTGATGGTATTTGATTTAGAATTTTGTGTTAAACAAAACTTAGATTAGGGTGCATTTTTGGCTTTTCTTTTTGATAACATTTGACTGAAGTTATATTTCAAACTCACCAGAGATTCATAAACAAATTAAGAGTTAGACAATGACCATGACTCCTGATTTGTTGATTGTAGTTAAATTGAACTTACGTCATGTTCTAAACTGTTTTTATGTAATTTTGTGCATTATTCATTCATTCTCAGTGCTGTGATGTTATGTTGTGTTGTATACTTGTCGTAACGACAGTGTTGGGTGGACCAAAGAGGTGCAGAACTCGGGGCAGATTTGCAATGTTTATTTACAGTCAGTGAATACTCAAACAAGAGTTCATTAATCCGACAAGCAGCACGGAGCAGGGTGCGAGCCAGAGCCCAGGGGCGTGTCAGGAGGAGCAGAGACTGGAGCAGGGAACCGCCAGAAGACAGGGACGAAGACAGGACCAGGAACAGAGCTAGAGGAAGCCGAGCCGGGACGGACCGGAGAGCGGGAGCCAGGACAGGAGACGTGAAGCAGCCGGGACCCAGGACGAGACAAGGAGGTGAAGGTAAGGAGTTGACTGTACGGGAGCAGGAGTGCGGAGTCAGGATCAGAACCAGAGACCCGGAGCTGGGAAGGTCAGGAGAGCCGGAACCTGGGAGGCAGCAAACTCCAATTAGCATCTTAAAAGGTAAGTAACAAGAATACAAAAACGGAGCTAGAATAGTCACATTTGACACGCGGACAATCTGGCACTGAGTGTTTTCTCCCAGCTCCTCTTATCCATGGCATGTGGTGACGATTGCCCTGATGGGAAGCAGGTGCGCGCAGGAGGAGCCGGGAGCTCCGCCCAGCTCCAGGTTCAGGCCGGTGGGGGAGGGAGAGAGAGCACACAGGGAGGCAACACAGGAGCAGAGATACATGCCTCATGACAATACTAATATATAGCCACAGCTGCCCTGCGATAGACTGACACAAGCGAGGCTGCCAATCTCCACCATCAGTCCCTCCAACCACCAACACAGATGTCAATACCTTATTCATTCTAAGTAAGGTGAGTGAAGTGTCTTGCCAAAAGACATAACAGTTGGCACTGCTGCACCACTGTGACACCTGGTATTCCCAGCACTCTCCCATCCAAGTACTAACCACCCGACCCTGCTTAGTCTCTGAGATCAGATCAGATTGTGCATTTACAGGTACATTGTACATTTATTTGGGGGAATAAATTACTTCATAACATGTAACCAGATGTGGGGAAGGTGGCCAATGTGGTCTTAAGTAGGAGGCAGAAATAAGCAAAACTAAGGAAAAACCTGCATGTACCAGGCTATACTGATTCCCTTGACAGGCTACACCAGCAAACTGCATATTCCTCTTCCATTGTGGATGGTCTCTCCCTTGTGTCAGATTTACGATTCTTTCTCTGCTTTCCACTTCCGGTTTTAGAGTCTCCATGCATTCTTTCGCTTTGACCACATGATCTAGTCTTATCCCCTTATCCTTTTCAAACATGTAACAGCAAAACCTTAAAGACTTGAGTCTCTAGTCACATGAACGAGGTAGTGGGTGTCGTCTTAACCCAGCGAAGAGGCTCCTACACAGGTGCCACCAGTTCCTTGAGGCGGTGTTCAGGGATACAACAAGTGGTCTATCTGTCTTTCTCACTATCGTGTTGTGGCTTTACCTGGAATGTTCCACAGTATGGTATTAAACTTCTTTTTCTCCATAGAAAAATGCAGGCGGCACCTTCAGACCAAGATACAGGTCAGATCTGTGAAGAGGCAAGCTTACGTGATGCATGAGGAATATTAATTTCAGAACATGTTTGAAGAGGTCCAAACTACAGTCACCTTTTTTGATAAAATATTTCAATTTGAAATAATGTATTCTGTTAACACTACTATTTGAATACTCAAATCCAATTTGATCAAAGAGTTGCACCAACCCAAACGCAATTTCAATTTATTGTGTTTTATTGTTTACATGCTAACATAAACCCTGCTGACCAAATCTAAAAGTGTGCCCAGTGGAGTGGAGGAGAGGGGAGACTGTCTGGGTAGAGGACACTGAGCCCAAAGGGAGCAGAAGAGAGTGTCTGGTGCAGATATGGATCCCGATGTCTCAGAAGACCATGGAGGAGGTTATACTGACAAAGGTAGGTCAGCAACATGCTCTGATAACAGCTGAGAGATAGAGTAAAACATCACAGAGGCATGGGCGAGAGGAGATGATTTGATCTGACAAGGTTAAGATTTATTGTGTGAAATAACCAAAATGTCACAGAATCAAAGTAGTTGATATTATGGCATCAAAGTGCTTCATTCTGCTATTCTATTTTCTGATCTGTTATGGTAAACACATGGTATGGTCACATTTTTATATAGCGCTTTTCCACCTTCAAGGCACTCAAAGCGCTTTACAACAAGGAACCACTCACCCATTCATACACCAGTGTACACAGACACAGAGGGCGAGGTGGGTAAGTGTCTTGCCCAAGGATACAACGACAGCATTCATCTGTGTGTTCAACCTGTGGATCTGACCGCTCAGCCAATGACGTTTATGTCAAGATGAACCGCCAACCTTCAGATCAGTGGACAAACACTCTACCAACTCCGCCAAAGCTGGGGAACAATTGTCCATATAAGATGGGGAAGATTTGAGGGAGAGGGGGAGAAGGGGGGGAACCCCGAGTTCGAGTCCCAATATTAGCAATATTAGTAGCATTAGTAGTAATATACATTTATTGAAAAACAATGGATTAGATATGATAACTATGGCAAAGACTCAGTTGACCACTATGTATTCAATTAATTTATATGCAATGTTAATTACTACACATAAAATAATCACTATTATATCAAAATGTGTTTACACATTAAGATAATTAAGCAGATGTTCGGGGGAGCTTTAAATCTGGGGCCAGGCTTGGGTCAAATTGTTACTCACAATTGTTTGTCCACAGCCACAGCTGGTGCATGCACCCCCAGATGAACTTTTATGATTTATAACCTTTCCAGTTAGTCCACTAGAGCTGGTGATCCTCATTTGACCTCATTAAGATTAGATCACATAATATAGTAACTGTGTATCTAAAAGAATATACTATAAAATATATAGTATATAATAATATCTATAATGTGTGTTTGACTTCATTTACTATATTTATCACCCATAAACCAATCAAAAGAAAAAGCAAAAACAGTATTGAAAGTTGAGAAATTTGGGAATTTTTATTCCTATTATAAAAGTATGTACACAATATATTACATACATATTTACAACTCATAACTAATGTACATGCTCAACAAATTATAATTAGGCCCGAGCCTGGGACAACGTCCCGGCGAGGGACTCATTAAAACCGCCTCCGAAACCCGGAAAATGGCAAAAATCAAGTATTAAACACATCAAAAATTAGATCTCGAGGAGCTTTAATTGTAACAAAAGACCCCGAGAAAGTAGGCTAGGTGGACTGACTGCTTAAGTTAAGTAACGTTTTATTACTGTAGAGGTGATCAGAAAACTAAATTCAGAAAAGAGCCATAAACTGTATGAATGAAAAGCAGACACAGGGTGAAATGAAAATATGAATATATTATAAATATTTCAATGTGCATATACATATAAACAGGTATGCAATAATATTCAATAGATACAACAATATGTGTATATGATAGACATGTATATTAATATATATTATAGACAGGAAGATGTGCAATGAATGAAATGAAAATCAAAACCAAAAGGACAACTTCAGGAGTACCGAATATTTCTAGTCCCGTGAAACTATTGAATGTCCATTCCTTTACAATATGTCCAGTTGTACGTGTGGGGGGATCTTTTGAACCATGTTTCAAAGTTCAAAGTTCAATCCAAGAATAAATAAAGTTTGATTTCCTACCTCAATATGGTGTTTCTAGCTCGCCATCACGGGACTGAAGAGTGGAATATCCTTTTCTCAGAAGAACCAGAAGTTGAAGTGGGGAAAAAAAACCTGACCTGCACATGGTCAAAGGAAAAACCCAAATTAAATTCACATCATAATTAGAGCTGTAAGCCTCTATGACATAAATATAAATTAGCAATTATTTTGAAATGCTATAAATTTAAATGTTCAATAAATTTAGAAATTAAATTCATAGATTGCTGAACAACACTGAGTTCAATAACAATCAAAGTGCACCTTTAAATCAAAATGAGCTGTAAGGCTTACAGTTCATCAATAGCTTTGAAAGCTTATCAAATATTTTCTAATCAAATTCAGTTAGATAGCATTTGTGCAAAAAAATCAAAATATGTAGCTACATTCATTCATAATACATCACAGTAGAAAACTATCATGGCCACCAAAAGAGTAACTCAAAATAATAAAACTGGACACTAAAACGGGCCCACATAACATAAATCAAAGTGTCCTTTAAATGCTAAAGGTTTGGCCTTTATTTTGGCAGGAATAATAAATCAAATAATGTCCATATTTAATCAATAAACACGCTAATAGGTTGCGCTAATAGGTCGCACTAATAACGCGCTAGCATTAGCCGAATTAGCTGCGGCCTCCAAGGAGTTTTGAATATTCAAACGTAAGATAGTGGTGTGTTTAAAAGGGTTCGATTAAACCTCTCCACCGGATTCCCTCTGGGGTGATATGGAGTAGTTCTTCCCTTGTGGATGCCAGCAATCTCGCACAGCTCTTTGATAGTACGCGATTCAAAGTCGCGTACTCAAAGCCTTGATCACTATGTAGCTGCTCAGGCATGCCATAGTGGATGAAGAAGTTCTACCAGAGGACCTTGGCAACTGTGCGGGCTTTTTGGTTGGCACTGCCATGGCATACTTTGTAAAGTGGTCGGTGATCACGAGGATGTCTTTGACTCGTCGATCTGGCTCAAGAGATAGAAAATCCATACACACCGGTTCGAGTGGACATGAAGTTTGTGTGTTCACAAGAGGTACGGCTCTCTCCGGCAATGATTTATGTTTCACACAGCGTTCACAGGTTCTGACTTTGGTGTGGACATCAGCAGACATTCTTGGCCAAAAGAACGGACCATATCCAATGTCCTCTCTACTCCAAGATGACCCATCTGATCATGGAGTTACGACAGCACCGCAGCCCGACACTCTTTTGGCAACACCAACTGGTAAGTGATGCGGCTTCCTACCTGCCTTCTCCTTACAAGAAGGTTGTTCTGGAGCTCCATTTTATTAACTTCTTTTAGCAGTAGAGGCAGCTCAGGAAGTTCATCTCGTAGGGTTGGTGGTGGAGATTGTCCTCGTTCAATCTGGGCGAACACATGCTGGATGATGGGATCTGAGCGCTGCTTGGCTGCAAGATCAGCAAGTGGGTATTGAGGAAGGACCTGAGAGGCAAACTGCATGTCGTCTGTAAAGCTATCAGGTAAGCTTCCAGGGTGAGCAGACATTGAGAGAACAAGTGTGTAGTCAGGATCACTTGATGGAGAGCCATACACCAACTGCCGGCCAGAGATTGCTTGGACTGTGGGATGGTCAAAAGCTGTAAGGTAATCTGTTTGATCAATATGGCATTGGACAAACTTCAAAACTCTTTCACGTTCTTTGCTGGACACAGGATCGTTAGGCAGCTCAGAATGTGGTCGTCGTGACAAGCCATCAGCGTCAGCATTTTTTTTGCCAGATCTGTAAACAATCTTAGGTGGACAGAGCTGAGAGCCATCTGAAGGATGTTACATCTAGTTTTGCTGAGGTCAATGCATAGGTTAGTGGGTTGCTGTCTGTCACAACTGTAAACTGAGCGCCATAAAGGTAGTCACTGAACTTCTCAGTTGCTGCCCACTTGAGAGCAAGGAACTCCAGCTTGTGCGCAGGATAGTTGGATTCACTCTTTGACAAACCTCTGCTGGCATAGGCAACAACACAATTCTTCCTGTCACGCTCTTGAATAAAATAAAGGACTGCCCCAAGGCCTATCGAACTTGCATCAGTATGCATGTAGGAATTGTGAGGGTCTGCAAATGCAAGTACAGGAGCAGAGGTTGGTTTTGTGATGATGTTGTCAAAGGCTTGCTGGCAGACTGGAGTCCAACGGCCACCAAAGGGTTCTTTTGGATTCAGGTAGGTGCTTGTCTTCAAGGTTGGCTTGAGTTTCTTTTGGCTGGGAGGATAACCAGCAGTGAGATTATGTAGTGGCTTCACAATAAATGAATAGTCTTGGATGAAACGTCAATAATATCTTGCAAATCCCAAAAACGATCTCAGCTCTTTTAAGTTGGTTGGGACTGGCCAGGTCTTAAGAGCGGCGATTTTATCAGGATCTGTTTGGACTCCATTTTGAGACACCACGTGGCCGAAATATTTCATGGAGGTTTGACAAAACATACACTTTTCAATAGACAGTTTCAAACCAAAATCTTTGAGACAGTTCAGGACTTTCATCAACTTCTCTTCATGTTCTTCAAGAGTCGGTGCAAAAACAATCAAATCATCAATCAACACAAGGACTTCTTTGAGTTTGAGCTCACCCATACACTTTTCCATGAGCCGCTGAAAGGTGCTTGGCGCATTTGTGACTCCCTGCGGCATGCAATTGAACTCGTAGAAGCCAAGTGGACAAATGAAAGCGGTCTTGGAATGATCATTTTCGTCCATCCGGACTTGAGATCGAGCACTGTGAACCACTTTGAACTAGAAAGAGCAGTGAAGGCATCCTCCAACTTCGGAAGGGCATAGGCGTCTTTAATCATTTGCATATTTAGTTTTCGATAATCAATGCAAAGGCGAACGCTGCCATTTTTCTTCCGGACAACCACAATTGGGGATGCAATTGGAGATTCAGAGTCCCGGATGACACCAGATTCCAACAGTTCTTGTAAATCATCGAGGTCTTGTGGATGCATTGGACGTGGCCGCTGCTTGAATGGTGTTGGATCGGACAGCTTGATCTGATGTTTCTCTTTGTCTGTTCGGCCAAAATCAAGGTCATGCTTGGCAAACACGTCCGGTATGCTGTTGAGCTTAGATGTTATTCTTGCTCTCCATTCTGGTGTCAGAGGTGAGTCTCCAAAATTGTACTGGAATTGTGTGGTTGCTGGTTCAGATGGTTGGATTTGATCTTGAACACTGTGCCCTTTGCTGATGATGGCTTGAAAGGCGCTGATCTCGGCTATGGTGGTTTGTGCAGGAAGGATGATTGCGTGCTCTGACTCATTGGTTACTACAACAGGTAAGTAACATGGGCGATGTTTTGGTAAATCGATTAGACAGCTCTTGACTAACAGACCACCAGGAAGGGAAAATGAAGATGGATGTTCAATAATTGCAGCTTTTCCATCTTGCAGGAGTCATGTGGCAAATTGGCCCTCCGGGACGGTTGTTTGGCCTGGCAAAATGGTCTCTGGCTTGTCAGAGTGCAATGTGAGAAATGCTGGCTGACTGTTTAAACTCTGGGTGTGTCGATGCTGCAATATTTTCATGACTGATTGATATCTATATGCTGCAGGGTAATGAACAACCGGATCAGTTTCAATATGCTTTTGATATGCATTATCCAGAGTGTTGGTGCCAATCAATACAAGTGGATGCGAATGCTTGACATCTGGCACAACAAGAGCTAATGTGTCCACCTCAGTTTCTGAACCCATGAATTCAGATGGGAAAATCATGTTAAGTTCAATATATCCGAGATATGGCACAGCTTCACTATTAGCACCTTCGACTTCCAATAGATTGTTTAGAGGTTTGATTTCATGGTCAGCCAAGTGAGCATTGTAGAATGAGTGTGGCACAGTAGTTACTTGAGAACCGCTGTCAAGGAGGCAGTTGAAGATGGTTCCATTTATCTGCACTTGACCTGTGCTCTTTGTACCGATGAGACCTTTTGGAAGGAAATGTGGCAGTGGTTTGTTGTTTATAGGTGTTAGGTGCAGTCTTTGTAGGTAGGATGAAGGCCGCTCTCTGGGATTCTTAAGCGTGTTCAGGAATTGGGCAAAAAGCTCTTCACCATCTTGCACTGTATCAAAAGCAGAACTCAGAATAGAGAAAAGAACTGCTGGCAGTGTATTGGGGCCTAATCCTTTAATTAGATCTGCAGCAGGTGACAGCAAACTCTCCAATATCCGTCGAGTGACATACAAGGCTGAGAGACTGGGGTCAGCAATCAACAGTTCAATCTGAGATCTCCATGCGTCGTAATCCACCTCATTACTTGGTTTTGGAACCTTCCCTGAAAATGCCACCTCAAACTTTCATTTTCATGGGGCCAATGGGAGCCCGACTTGGAAAAAAGTCAACGTAAAAATCTGAAACTCACAACTGTCGGAACATGACATATAAATGATATTATGGCCCCGCCCTAAAATGTACAGGAAGTCGGCCATATTGGATCAAGCCCGGGAATGACAAAAGTGCACACCCTCGCATTCAGGACATCTCCTCACACAGTTTTCATCACAAACACTTTAACTTTGGCCAAATCCCACTAAACCCATGTGTGATTAAAGATCATCAATTACATTTTGATTATGACTTTGGGTGTGGTAATGGTGAATTTTCAACAAAATCACAATTTTTGCAATAATTCAAGAAAATATTTCTCTTTCACACATTTTTTTTGCTGGGAAAATGCTAATACAGCGTTTATGCATATTTGTGAGCTGAGCACAATGATGTGCAAATCAATGTGCTCTCTCAAAAAATGGCTCTCTAGCGCCCTCTAGAAATTTCATTTTCAAAAATTCATAGAAGACAACCGATTTGTCGTGGCTTTGTGAAAAAATTCCCAGGGGCCTTACTTGTGATTGGGCACAATGTGAGAAAGACACATGACTGTAGTTGTTATGGTTTAGGAGAAAATAATGGGTGGAATTTTTTTTTCCATTATTATTATTATACTTACCGCTTTGAAGCCATTTTTGACCCCCTGAACGTTAACAAAAAGTCAATTTTATTGGATCCAAAATTCAAGGTTGGTGAAATTCCTACTGCAAAATATTGAAAAATGACTCAGTAGCGCCCCCTAACATCCCCAATTCATTTTTTTAGAAGGTTTCTCATAGACAACTGAAATTTGGCACATATATCTTTCTTCACATGCTGATCAAAAAAGCCAATGAGATTTGCAAACATGTTACCGTGGCAACATAATAAATGTGTCATTGAAATGAATGGGGTTCAGAGTACTGCACTTTGTTGTAGACTAAATAGATAATCTACACTAATCAAACTATGGCCTAAAATTCAAGATTGGCAAAAAATGTAGTATTTCCAAGTGCAAAAAAAATTATGTTTCAAAATGACTCAATAGTGCCACCTCAAAAATCAAAATACATTACAGCAATGAGAGACCTTTTTCCTCAACATAGAACATGTCAAGCCAAGTAAAAAATTATATAATGACTCCACCCTAAACCCTACAGGAAGTCGGCCATTGTGGGCGGAACCCAATTTTTTCAAAATTTTACCTCTCACATTTGAATTTTTTGCGCCTCGGATTTTCATTTAAGAAACTTGCAAATTGGTCAAAATGAAGTAGACCCATGTGGGATTATAGGCTACTCTCTTGGATTTTTTTAAGTTATAAAATGTGGGTGTGGCCAGCCTGCAAAAAAAAGGACATTTTTTTAAGTTTTAAATGGCCTGTAACTCAGACATGTAGTGTTCTATTTCCCGGCATTCATACACTTTTTGTTCAAAATCTTGATTTGAATGCATAGATACGCAATTTACATATGTCAAACATTACATTGTTCCACAGCTCCCCCTTGAACTTTTTAATTGTATTCAAAAAAATTACTTTGTCACAAACATTTGAAATTTGATGGCGATGTAAGCGGGAATGAAAGGCAGGATCTTCACGGTGGCCTGTACCCCGCAGTCGCAAGGGGTGGCGAGGGCCTTTATCACTGCTTGCAGTTTTAATTATTAATTATTATTATAGACTACAGTGGTTAATCACAAATCTCCTATTTACAACATTTTCCAAAAATATTTACAAAAGGCTTGAGTAGGCTTGAGAAAATATATAAAAATAAATAAATAAATAAATAATAATAATAATAATAATAATAATAATAATAATGTTAGATGTTCATTTTCTCATCATTCTAAACCACTGCTCGTTGGTGAGTGTCTCCCAGTTGGGACAGTAAATTCTGCCTTTAAACTGGCTGTGGCCATTGTCTCCGCTCTTGGTGTACCTATTGGAGGTGACTGTCCTTGTGTACTTGCGTTTTTGTGGTTTGTCTT
Organism: Periophthalmus magnuspinnatus; assembly: GCF_009829125.3. Classification (NCBI taxonomy): domain Eukaryota; kingdom Metazoa; phylum Chordata; class Actinopteri; order Gobiiformes; family Gobiidae; genus Periophthalmus; species Periophthalmus magnuspinnatus. The sequence goes on along the minus strand of NC_047148.1, from coordinate 3,083,774 downwards.
GTGTTTGGGCAGGATCAGTAGGAGTGCTCTCAGACTGTGGTGTGGAGATGGAGAGTCTGGTCCAGTGGTAACAGTGGTATCATGTTGCCTGGTGCTGTGGTTTGAGGCGACATTAATGGCATATAAAAACTGGGTGAGATGTTGGTGGGTTTGGCTGAATGGGTCTCAGCTCTGCTCTGTCCCTGACACAGAGCTTGGTGTTTGCCTGCCCACTTGTGTCAGGTGGCATGCTGTAAATGTGTTCATGTTTGTGTGGAGTGACTTCAGTGGGCTTTGTGTTGATGGGGAGCAGTGGGCCACTGGCAAGGGGCCGTTCAACAGGTAATGCCAACCCTTGCAGCAGAATGGCAACATCTTGAGCCTTAAACCGTTTATTATGCCACTGTATTAAGGTGGTTTGATTTACAGTTACTAATGGTAGGGTGGTATCTTTCATGATAATCCCATTGTTCAAAATGAGCTGCCGTATCTTTTTGTGATCATTTAGAATTAGTGACCATCTTGATATGGTTTGGTGTCCAATTTTTTTTGGGACTGTTATGAATGTTACATTAATCAAATGAATATAGTTTCCACTAGGCGGCTGCAGTTTGGCCACTGAGCTGCAGACCCAGTAGAACCAAGAAAACACCTTTTCGTGCTGTCCACTTCTTCTTTTGGGGGGACCTAAAGCGCCCAGTGAGCAGCCTGTCCTGATGCCACGCAGTGTACAAAATTCTGCTCTTATGTTGATCCAGGTTCTGCCACAGACCCACAATGGTGCTAGCCTGCTGGTTGGTAAGTTTTAGACCTTTCTCATTTCTTAGATCCACCAAATATTCTGCAAGCTGGTCAACACGATCCATTCCAGGCATACTGTGCTCATCCATGGCCTAAAAAAAGTACTGACAACAATAATTATTGTGCTTCATGAGTATTTAACTTACAACTTGCTGTGAAGATAATCTAGACTGGATAGCAGGCAGGTGAGTGGACTGAGCAGCAGACTGGACCATTGACAGGTGAGTGGACTGAGCAGCAGGCAGGGGAGTGGACTGAGCAGCAGACTGGACCATTGACAGGTGAGTGGACTGAGGAGCAGACAGGGGAGTGGACTGAGCAGCAGACTGGACGACTAAGTTCTGTCATTGGGTCCTTAGGCAAGACACTTCACCCACATTGCCTAGTATGAAAGCGGTGTGTGTGCAAATGATAGGTGGTGGTTGGAGGGGCCGATGGCGCAGATTGGCAGCCTCACTTCTGTCAGTCTGCCCCAGGGCAGCTGTGACTACAGCAGTAGCTTACCATCACCAAGTGTGGAAATGAATAAATAATGACTATAGTGTAGTGCTTTGAGAGGCTTTGAAAAGTGCATTACAAGCGTAAGCCATTATTATTATTATTATTATTATTATTATTATTATTGACAGGTGAGTGGACTGAGGAGCAGACAGGGGAGTGGACTCAGCAGTAGACTGGACCATTGACAGGTGAGTGGACTGAGGAGCAGACATGGGAGTGGACTGCTGCTGGACAGCAGTCAAGTGAGTGGACTGAGGAGCAGGCTGGACCATGGATAGTTGAGTGAATTGAGGAGCAGGCTGGACCATGGACAGTTGAGTGGACTGAGGAGTAGGCTGGACAGCAGATAAGTGAGTAGACTGTGGAGCATATGCAGATGATTGACCAGCTGGTTCAGATGGATGGAGAGAAAATGGAGATGGAGTATGTACTGTAATATCAGCTGTATCTATAAGTAAATCAGTAAGGATGGCATCGCTATTATCAATTTCCTCATAGCCCTAATCTGCCTCTGATGGCTGCTGCTCCGCTAATTGTGCCAGCAACTCTCTTGCTTCTTCAGAATCTGGTGACATATCCTGAAGGGGCTTGTTATTCTGCCTCAGCAGGTACTGCAATCCAATGAGTTCACCTGGCAAATATAAATAAAAAACTATGTCAGAAAAAACATTATAGGAAAATGAGCATTAATAAGACAACATTACCAGTATATTTTGCAGGTAGAGTAAATAAAACAATCAGTTTTTTTCCAAAAATCTCCTCATAATCAGTGTTCACACTGTGAAGTATCTCTCCAGAGTATGTGCGGAGGCCAGATGTGTCCACCTCAATAGCAGCTGTTGCCCTGTCTTGGTTCCAGCGATGTAGCCCATCCAGCAGGTACATCTGGAAGTTAAGGGAGTTTGCGCTGTTTCCTGAAGTAAATGTCACAAGGGCAATTGATTCACTTTAAACATAAGCAGCATTATCAGACTGCACATACCTGGAATGAACTGATTTAAATGACAGTGGAATGACTACAAAGATGTGGAACCTCTGGCACAGCGCAATGTCTGCAGCTGGACTCCTCCTTTGGTGATGGTGCCAGACTGAGTGTACAATGCCACACCAAGTGGGTCCTGAATACACTCGACATGCCTCTTCTGAACCCGCTAGATGTGCTGCACTCTTACTGAGTCCAGAAGAGGAACACCAAGCGCATCCTTTCTCTTGTCACTCATGAGCTCACGGATGAGCTGATCCAACAACTTGATGGTCTGCTCTTCTCCACATGTCCTCCTCCTGCAGTGCAGCTACAGCTCAGCCTTTGTGATGTGCCGGTCCAGTTGCTTTTCAGTGAGAGAAGTCCAGCCTTCCTTGGTTAATTGCGCTCTCTTGGCCTCTTAGTTTATTCACATCAGCTGCATCCCACTCAAAGATGCATGCTGACATGCGAGCCATGAAAGTAGGGTAGAGCTGGTGGGCATCAGTGGTACATCCCACAGCCAGGCGCTGCATAAAGTGCTAGATGTCAAGGTGAACAAGTAAGTCAGGCCATCCACTGAATCTGGTCCTCAGTTTGCTCTCACCCACTTCTTTGCAGCAACCACAGTCCATATAGAGAGCAACAGGAGGATCAAGACTAGCTGTCCGATACCTGGAGACATCATTTAAAGTTATAACATTAATATGCAAATGTAGGCCTGGATCTGTACTGCTGACTTTTAACATGATTCTGTTTATAATTGTTTACTAAGGTGCTTTATATTGCAACCAACAACACAAAACTAACCTCTAGCAAATTATATACTTACTGGAGGTACTTGCACTCCCGATGAAGTAAAAAAAAAGGCAAATTACCTGTCTACTAAGCCAGCAGCCATGAGAGCCAAACCTGGGCCTTCTCCAGCAGTCAGGACACTGATGAGCACTTGACCCATCTCATTGCCAACTGAAGAGAGCCACTGTGCAGTGCCCTTTGCTGGCCCAGTTAGCTTCTTTGTGATCTATAACAAACATACAATTTGTTAGTGTTTTAACATTTAATCATATGGAGAGCCAGCACTGTTTACTCCTTTCTATTTATACTAATAACATTGAAAGACAAAATTTTCTAGTGGAGTCCAGTTTTAAAATGGATCCATATGTTGAGGTGATACTGGCCTTGATATCCTCCAGCCTCTAAAGAATATCTTGGCTGTACACCACAAGAAGCCACTTGTAATTTGGTAATGCCATGGGTTTGGGGGGCTCTTCCAGTTTTGTTTTTAAAAGCTTTGCATTCCTTGGTGAATCGTGCAACCCTTTTCAGCCACTCTTCACTGTGGTTCTCCTTCAGCTGGCCAATGAGTCTAACAGGGCAATTCCCCAGGCCTCGCTCCCGTAAGAGGCGAATAACCCTAATGTCACAGGCATATCTGCAATATAAAAAATATGTTTGCCTACACACACATAAACTATTGCCAGAATCACACAGAGAATGCTACATACTGTTTTGTTTGGATGACCCTAAACTCAGAGTGGTGGGCCCAGTCCAGCTGCTCCAGAATCTCCCTGTTGTATGACAGGTAGCTGGTGCGGCACTTGGTGCAAATCAGAGACTCTGACCGTTATTACAACCTGGTCAGGTTGTAATAACGGTCAATGTCCAGGACCTGATGCACTCGCCTGTGAATGCCTCCACTTCTAAGTGGGCTTTCCATAGCCTATAGGGCATCCACAGGAGTAAGGGATGAGCAAAGAACCTGGCTGATGTTGGCGGCTGGTGGTATATAAGAGATGGCTGGGGGAGGGGGGTTTTAGGCCACAGGAGTGGAAGCGTAGCAGCATGCTCTGGCTGAAAAGGGTTCTGCAAATATAGAGAAGGAATAGTCAAAAACTATAAAAAATTACAAATCAAACATTTACTAAGTAAAATGTGTTTTACCACATTCCTTTCTAAACAGTATGCCTCCACTGGCCTATGAGGTTCTTTGGGAGGAGCAAGAAAAAAAGGCTCCTCCATTGCAGGTTGTGATTGGGAGATGGTACTTAAACCAACAGGTGGAGGTGTTGATATAGTCTATAAATACAAGGTCAAATGAGTAGTTAAATAAAATTTGAATTGTTTATATGAAGTCTGTTATTTGAGCGTAATTGTTTTATTTACCTGAGGTTTCCTGACAAGATTTAAATTTGGTTTTGCACTCTCCACGTGCTTTCCCCCAAATCTGGATCTTTCAAACTGAAAAAAAGACAGGCATTAATACAACCATTATAAAATATCTAACATTCATACATATTTACCAAAGACAGGGTCAATTTTGGCCTTTTTGCAGGACCTGGCGTGTCAGGTGTGGCATCTCCTCTGTAGTGCTTCACTGGAGCAGCAGTTGGGACCTGAAATATGATATGAATGTGGTGATTGCCATTAAAGATTTTTATTCAACAAACAATAACATTTTCCTACCATTAAGGGAGCACTTTGACCACTTGAGGGTGAGGCAGTAGGCTCCTGTTGTTACAGAACAAATATTAAAAGAGTATATATAGAACAAAATTCTGAAGTACACTTTTTGTATGCAAGACACAATAATAACATAGATTAATTCATTCATTCATTCATTCATTCATACACATACAGATACAGTCCCTGACAAAAGTCTTGTCGCTTATCCATTTTGTACAAACAAAAGCTTATAACCTGACTTTAAATTAATCGATTGGTCTTAGAAATGTCTCATATGAAAGCTAAAACCCTCCCAAATTATGCTCAATATACTAAAATAAATTTAAATAAAATTGGTCATTTAATGAACACAGACGTCAGATCAACGTCAGATTTTGGCAAGACAAAAGTTTTGTCGCCTACAGAAAATTGAACAAATAATTTACTTCAAATACAAAAATATGTTGCATAACATCAGTGAATTAAGTAGTGGTGCTGTGAGATTCATATTTAATATCTTGTATGACTTCCATGAGCTTGAAAGACTGTATCCATGCGGTTCGACAATGATTCATACAATTTGTGGATGAAGTCATCAGGAATAGCAAAGAAAGCAGTCTTACATGCCTCCCAGAGTTCATCAAGATTCTTTGGTTTTGCCTTCCATGCTTCCTCTTTCATTCAACCCCAGACATGCTCAATGATGTTCATGTCTGGTGACTGAGCTGGCCAGTCCTGGAGCACCTTGATCTTCTTCACCTTGAGGAACTTTGATGTAGAGATAGACGTATGCGATGGAGCACCATCCTGCTGCAAAATTTGACCTCTTTTATGGTTGGGAATGTAAGAGGTAGCTAATACTTCTTGATATTTTAGGCTATTGACATTTGATTTGCAGGCCTTCCACCCTGCAAATGTCTCGCACACCCCCATACTGGATGTAACCCCAGACCATGATTTTTCCGCCACCAAACTTAACTGTTTTCTAGGTGAATCTTGGATCCATGCGGGCTCCAGTAGGTCTCCTGCAATATTTGCAGCGGCTGTGATGTAATTCAACCGAGGATTCATCTGAGAAATCCACCTTGTGCCACTTTTCCAGTGTCCATCCTTTTAGCAGGCTGTGGGCCTTGGCAAATGCCACACGTTTTTTTAATTGCCTTTTGCTTAGTGCTGGTTTCTGTGCACTGGTTCGACCATGGAGGCCATTTCAAGACAGAATTCTATATACTCTTCTGGTTGACACAGGGACTTGAGGTGACCAGGCCTGGTGGAGCTCTGCTGCAGTGGAAAAGGGGCTGGCCTTGGATTTTCAAATCAACAAACGGTCCTCCCGAGCAGTTGTCTTGCGGGGTCTGCCGCACCTGGGCTTGTCAAAAACATCTCCAGTCTTTTCAGATCTTTTTCTTATTCTTTGTACTTGACGCTGAGACACATTGAAGGTGTCAGCCACCTCAGCAGTGGATTTGGTCTTCAGCCTCTTGATAATTAATGCTTTGGTCTCAGGGTGGATCTTAGGCATGTTGTCAGAGGTCAAGTTGCAGTTGATTTGAAGGTCTGGTGTGCTGGGGTTCTTTTTACACACACCCACTAATTGATTGATCAGTAACTGATCACAGGTGAGGCTGTAATCTAGGATTGGGTGCATCATATGACAAGGCGACAAGACTTTTGCCTTGCCAAAATCTGACCTTTCTGTGTTCATTAAATGATCAATCAATTATTTTAGTATATTGAGCATAATTTGGGAGGGTTTTAGCTTTCATATGAGACATTTCTAAAACCAATCGATTAATTTAAAGTCAGGTTATAAGCTTTTGTTTCTACAAAATGGATAAGCAACAAGACTTTTGTCAGGGACTGTATAAAGCTGAGATCACCAGTGATTTACAGAAAGCTCATTATTACCATTCTATTCTACATCTATGCAGTATACATGAGACCCAAATTAGTGCCAATTACATGCAAATTATGTCATATGTATTTTTTGCTGTTAGTTATAGTTAGTGTTAATAACCTTATGACCATATTTTACCTGCTATGCCATTTCCTCTACTGTGGAACAGACCTGTTGCTATAAAAATTCAAATAGGAACAATCCATATTGCCGAACGCATTAAGGTATTGAAATATCTTTGTATTAATTATATACCTTGCAATATGTTGCCAAAAGGAAATTACCTTTTGAGGATGAAATCCACAGGTGCACTTCTGTGGCTGGGAGAAAAGTGTCCCCTGACCTCTCAGCTGCAGAGGGCACTTTTCTATCTATAAAGAAAGCCAAGTTACCATCTTGGAATCTGCATATATTCTGTATGTTGGATGCTGCATGAACACAATGACTTTGTTCAGCATAAACTTAAGTGTGTAAAATAAGTACACAATAGTAATTAAGTAATGTATGTGTCCCATTTGATATGCTTTCCACATACCTTCTGATACATATTGTACCACTTGCGTTGCCTTGGTGCAGGTCGGTTACCTGTATCTGATGGCCAGGCACCAGTAGAGGCAAAAGACCTGAGCCGCGAGGCCCACTCGCTGTCGTCCCCTTTCCTTGTGGCTTTTCAAATGTTTAGACATGTTTTCTGGAATGAAAGATTTGTATTATTTCCTGTGATTATACAGTATAAAAACATCACAATAAGCAGAGGTTTCCCATTGCCAGAGGAAACATTTGTCGTTCCACAGTTTAGAATTCTCCAACACTGTAAAAAACAACCTGGACTATACATTGTACACTCTACTCATATCCCACAATGTTACTCATCACAAATCTCCAAAATGACTCTACTAATTAGAAACAACTGCAGAAAGGCAAAATTGATACTCCACTCTCATCAAAATCCAAATGCTAAACACTGAACAGGACTTACAGGATCACATACGCGCCACAATCACACTAAAATACTTTATTAGTACTATAGGACTATAGCCAACAAAAAGGCAGGTAAAATTAGCACCATTTATGTGCGTGTCTTTTTCATATACAGTACTTATTCACGACTAAAATTATCTTCTTCTCACACTTAGACATACACAATAAGGACGGATATGCAGTTGTTTTGTAGAATATGTTGTTGTGAAGCTTCAGCTACACCATCATTAACGTTAATGTAATGAAGTCATCTCCATGTATATTTAATAGACAGTGAAAATACTTACCTCAACACAAAATGGTGATATTTAAGTGTCCTGCAGATGCACAGAGCGTCTGTCATAGGATTATCGCTCGCACTGCGGGGGCGGGATTTGGAAATAATGGAGACGTCTCAGCGATTGGCTGTCAAAAGATTGCGCCGACTTGATTGGTGAAGGAAAGATGGACCCACCCGCCTGATTAGGGAAAGATAGAGCCACGAACATCACTGGTCCCCATATACAGTCGCCCCCAGTTATAATGTTTCCTCATCATACCCGGAGTCATCTTGTTTCATTCACTCTGGATAATTTCAGCACCAGAATCGCAAATCTTTACTGAAAAAAATGTAAAAGGTAGCTGTTAACTTGAAAACTACCACTACGTGGCATCACAAGGTGGAACAAAGCATTTTGAATGAACCAAAACACAACTCCAGGTATGATTTTAAGGAGGCAACAACATTCTAACATGACTTAAAGCAAACAAAAACATTTAAATCATTAAAAACCTGAGCCGCAGTCTCCCTATACCTTACCTTTCCTTTGTCCTCTTCTGTCTCTGTGCTCAGATTTCAGTTTTACAATGGCAAAAGTTTGCACTGTCGGCTGCACTTTGGGATGAGCACTTTTGATAACTTGGAGCAGGACTTGGCTTATCTCATTCTGGGTGCTGTAAGTCATTTGTCTGTGGCGCCCCTGGAGGATAGTGTGGGTGATGCTTTTTAAATGGGGCTCTGAGCTGGGTCAGGCAGACTGATTACATCACTGACCTTCTCACACCACAATCATACTTAAGATCCACAACAAGCTGCAATGTCCTCGCCTGTCCAAGACTGATTTATTTGTCAATCAATATTTATATGTGTAGAACTTTTCAAGCACAAGGTAAAAAGTTATGTCAAGAATAAAGGTGTTGTGTTATATTAATTAGGATAAAAAGTTACCTTTAGCTGTGTGGCTTTTATAGAGAATCATAAAATAGAATTTACAAGAACTTTACACTTAACATGCTTTTCAATGATGGAAAACATTTTGAAAGAAAACACTGGAAATCTTAATGGCCCTATATTACACAAAATTTACTCCTTTGAGCTTTAAGCCATGTTATAATGTTGTTACCTCATCCATAGCCCAAAATGCTTTGTTCCACCATGTAATGTCATGATGCAATTTGATGTCTTTTACATTTTGTTCAGTAGAGATGGGTAATTCCAGGGATGAAATCATCCAAATGATTATAGTGAAAGTGTATGAAGTTTAAAAACAACATGGAGCACTTCCTATATTACCACATGACATCACAAAGTGGGACAGTGCTTTCTGCTTGAGAGAAGAACTCAGCCTAAATATGCAGGGTTTGTGTGTTAAACATGTGTGAATGAAACAAAACACAACCCCAGGTATGTTTGTGATGAGGAAACAACATTATAACATTGATCAATAGAAAATATGATTGTCAAATCCAGAATGATATCTCTCTGAAGTTTTATAAAGTGAAGGACATTACCACGTCCTCTGTCATGTCTCGAACCATTTTAAGTTTTGATAGTATAGTGCTTTGGTCTGTATTTGACCAAAGGGCTGTGGTTTCACATTAGTTCACGCACTATCACACACAATCAGTATGCATTGATGATCAAATGAAACTACTGCACATAACATCAGGTTCATAAAGTTGTTGTATACAGTTTTGTATGCTTTTGTATGTTTATGGAGATTTGTCATGTAGGAACATGAGTAACGTAGGCTTGTGGGTGGAGCTTTGGACAGAATCTTATAGCTAACCTTAAGTAGGGTTCAAGTAGGGTCTGGAAGAGATGACTAAAATACTTAAACATCCATGGATGAAATCTAAAAAATCTAAAATCTCTTCTAAGTTTGTTTATTTTATATTATTTACATTATTGACATTGATGAAGACTAAGAAAAAAAAAAAATTAGTCAAAAAAATCAACACTGTTGTCAATATGTGGCTTCTGACAGAACAAGCTTGAACAGCCCTGATCTCACCATTACTTTTTGAGTTAACTGGTATTATTGTTTTAATAGAACTGTCCCATTCTATTTCTTGTCTGTTCTGATACAAGCTGTGGTCTTCAGGATCAACTGAAAATTGTTTCCTGTTCTTCTTGTTTGGAGCTGTGTAGTGCCTCCCTCTATCTGCTCACAGCTGATTCAATCACCCTCAGTCCAACAATAAGCCAGTTACTGTTAGCTGAAAAATATTTGCACAGGTGAGCTACAACAGATTTTTTTAGGAGAAAAAAAGCTATTTTCTGGGTGATTCTATTTTGATATGTGTAAACAAGATTTTTGTTTTCTGGAAAAAAAGACATTTATTAACAATGTTATAATTTCTATAATTTCATTCTTATATTTTTTCACAACATTACAAAAAGTCATTTAGTATTCCAAGTTCTTGGCACTGTGAAATGAGGCTAAAGCTAGCATAAACACTAAATAATTTATGGTTTATCATTAGTTTTTTTTTGCATTTATTTCATTAATCTGCACCTCTACACTGTGTTTTAACCACTCTTTATCACATTGGGGTTTGCTTGGGCTAGTTGCATTATACTGGTGTACTGCTGGTTGTCCAGTGATTGCGTGGATACTGTGTTGATGCTCCTGTGGCACCACTGTTTTTATGGCTATCTTGCACCTCGTGGTGGCACAAGCCTAAGTCTTTGGGTTTATCTTACTAGACCTATGTCATGCCCAGAACAGGCCTGGGCCTGTTGTAATCAAAACGCTCCACGGCTGGGGGTGCCTTCCCCCAACTGTTCTGTGCCCAGGCTGCCCCAATGCGAACCGTGCCAGTGGTAATGAGGCTTTTGGAGATAGAAGTTTAATTCTGTATTGTGTAACATTCCAGGCACAGTATACAAGGAGGTGGTGGGTTCTCTACCAGAAATGTTGTGCAGTGCACCTTTAAATTCATTTAAAGGTGGACTATGTATTTAAAGACATTTGGTTTATTTAATGGTGACATCTGTCAGAGGATCACAGTCATGGAACACATTACCGGCCCATGTCAGGAACTGTGGGTCCTTTTCAACCTTTAAGAACACTCTGAAACATTGGTTGAAAAATAATCAAGCATGCTCACACATGTAGATAATTTTTTTCTTGGGGCATCTTAAACTCAGAATATGGTCTATTGTGGTTCACTTGTTGTCATGTCTATGTGCACTTTTGTCTAGCACAACTAGCTATTGTGCTAATTCCGGCATATTTACATTGATGCTGTTTGTTGACATGTTGATTAATATGCACTGTCCTAATTAAAATAAATAAATACATACATATTTTATTACTCAAGATCACAGGGTTGATCAACGTTGGCTAGAAAAAGAAAAGCAAATCCACAGGCAAAATCATGGAGCTTAAAGACACCTTCCCCTTCACAAAGCACCTGCCCCTTCACAGAGCACCCAGAGCATCCGCCCCTTCACAGATCACCCAGAGCACCCGGCCTTTTATCAAGGTAACGAATATCGCCGGGGACTGAAAAACATCACAGATTCCTGCAGAATCAGTGAGCAAAGCTCTAAACTCTGTTAAACTGGCTGAGATCAGGCTGTGAGCTCTTCTGTAGAGAACATACAAGAAGAACCAGTCTGGTTTTCAGGCTAGATATTCAGTGAAATATCATACATTCTTGCCTGAAATTAAGTTGTCATGATACTAAAATTAATAATTTGATTTCAATACTAAGGAATAAAATCGATACTCAATATTGATTCCAATACCACAATAGCATTAAATCTTAGTACTTTCTTTTATATTACCATGTGGCATTATATCTGTATAATCCCTCTGTTGTCCAGGTAGGTTCCATTGTGGTCCATGGGGGCATACCAGTCTATGTGGTCTTATACTTGTTCTGATACAGCTCAAGATCATTCTAAAGCTATTCAGGAAAGTTTTATTTCTCTCTGTCTTCTCTCTTCTCTCACTTCTCTTTCTCATCCTGTTCTTTTCTCTCTCTTGCCCACCTCACTTTCTCAGTCATCCTTTCTCTCTGCCACGTGCTCTTTCTATATCCCTTCCCTCTTTACACTTTTTTCTCTCTTCTCTTCACTCTCACTTTCTCTTCCTCTGCTCCCCTGTTCTCTTCTCTCCCCTCATTCTTACCCCTTTCTGTCTCCCACTCTTTATTCTATTCTACACTTCTTCCTCCCTCAATCCCTCTTTCTTTCTGTTGTGTCTCTTTCCCTTCATACTATCTCCCTCTCATCCCATTCTCTCTTTCTGCCCTCACTCTCTTTCTTCTGCCTCCCTCTTTACCCCATCCCCTTTCTCTCCCCTTCTTCATTCTCTCTTCTTTCTCTCTTACCCCATCCTCACTTTATTCCCCTTTCTCTCTCTCAGTCCCTCTCCCCGTTTCTCTCTCTCTCTGTCTGTCTTTCTATGCCACTCTCTTCATCTCCATTTGTCTTTCTTGCTCCCTCTATTTCCATGTTTTATGTCCTTTCCCCCTCTCTCCTCCTCCTCTCTCTGCTCTTCCTTTTTCTCTGCTCTCCCTGTCTGTCTGCTCCTCCTTTCTCTCTCCTTTCACTTCTCTCTCCTTTCTCTCTCTCTCTCTCTCTCATTTCAGTTCTCGCCCTCCTCTCACATCCTTGTCCCTCTTTCTCCCCCCTCACTTTCCCCTTTCTTTCTCCTTTACACCATCTCTTGCCCTCCCTCTTTCTCCTGCTTTGCTTTGCCCCATCACCTCTCTCTTTCCCTCCTCACTTTCTGTCTTTTCCCTCTTACCCCTCACCCTCATTTAATTTGTCTTTCTCTCTCACTCATCCCCTCTCTCTGTCTTTTTCTCTCTATGCCACTCTCTCCATCTTTCTCTTTCTCACCCCCTCTCGTTCAATGTTTTATCTCCCTTTTCCCTTCTCTCTCTACTCCTCTCTCTCTGCTCCTCTCTCTCTGCTCCTCCTATTACTCTCTTCTCTCCCTCTCCCATTTTCTCCTATTTCTTCCACATTTCTTTCTCTTCCCCTCCTCCCCCTCCACCTCCCAACCCCTCTCTGTATGCAGGCTATGTTAGTGTCATTAAACAGCCCATTGGCCCTGCTCTTGCTTGTGTTTACTCAGTGCTGGGCATTGGAAGTAGGTGGCAGCAGATGGGCGCACATGAATATGGAGAGTCTTTGATTAAGCTGCAAATGCAGAGTTGGATAAAAAGGGAGGAGCCAGTGCCAGCGCTTGCAGCTTCAGGCACGGCTGCCACTCAAAAATGCCACATTGGGCTGCAAGATTAACTGCAATTGAAAACAAAATTAGAAAGGACACAATTAGCAAATCGCAAAGACTGACCAGCCAGGCCCTCCTATTTTCTGTTCAAATTCTGAAGGGCCTGGAATCTGACTATAGAGCGCCAAAAACTCCATCCAAACATGGGATGCTCCAACCACATCTGTGCTGTTTTTCAGTCCTGTTATTTTCTCCCCCCTTTTTTTTTTTACATCTAAACCACCATGTTTGTTTTGTTGCAAAGGACCATTCGTAGCATTATCGGTTGCGCCGAATGGCTGTCTGTTGCGTGTCCATCTCTGCAGGGCTAATTAAATTGTTGTTCTTTCCAGATTCATGCAGTCTGTAGCTTTGCAGTTGATAATGTAAGTTGCTTGAAGTTGTGGTTGTGATAACATGCATCCAATAGTACGTTCTGTAGCGTAGCCCGGGTCCGATGTCACTGGGCTTTCTGGTGAGCTGCTGTCTTGCCTTCACATGTAAATCAAGTTAACTGTGTAACATTATATTTTAAATTATTGAAATGGACTGAACAAGATCTGCAACTGTGCCACAAAGTTCAAATTGAACGTAAAACAAAACTCATCATTTAAAAGCACTGGTTAAGTGAATAAATGTGATCTAAAATTGGAACTGCCTCTTTGTCAACAAGTGAACCTGTGTGCCTTGTTCAATTACCGCTTATTTAATTTATCTGATTTAGCATTAATTAAAGTTAGTCAAATCCATTTAGTATGCCACACATGCATCTCTGATTGGTTAATCTGCTGGTCAATCACGCCCTCTGTAATCAAGGAGAAAGACCCACTCGTCTTTGTAGTTTTTTCAAAGTGTGTGGTTATGGCTGGACAGGTAAAATGGTAAGGTTCATGGTGAAGTACCATGAAGTCCTCCACAAACAACAAAATATCTGCTGATGATTAGCTGCAGGCTGGAGTTAAGTAGTGACCATTCAGGTCAGAGAGAGTCCTTTTAGGGTTAAACTACTTAATTTCAGCATTGAAACTAGCAACCCAGATGAGAGACTCATGTGAGGCTCATTCTGCTTTCTGTCTTGAGAACCAAAACACCCAATTTGCATAACCAATGGTATTATTATATTATTCTATAGTAACAGTATTATTGTTTTATGACAATTGACTCAAAATAATCCAGGCCAGTTCCACAGGTCAAACATAAATGAAGACTATTCTGAAGTACCTCTTACAAAAGTGAAGTAGTTTGTGCCAATGGGCTGGTTACTTTTGCTCCTTCTCCCTCTGTACACGTTCCCCCAACTGGTTGTCTGCTAATTTCTTAGTGTCAAAATGATGAATAGCCCCTTTAATGACCCTATATGTTCTTGTCTTATTTATTTCACTTAAATCTCATGATTAAAAAAACAAAAAACAGGACAATATAATTCTGCTTCACAGTGTTTGGACACTGGACACGATGTTTGTTATGAGACAAAACAGAACATTGAGTCCATGAGAAGGAGGCAAGATGACATTTTAACACAATGTTTAATACATTTTGTGGTTCAGCACAACATTTTGGCCTCACCATTTTTGGTTTACTTTATGTAATATTTTTGCAGTCATTGTTGCACTGCTTTTTAGAAATGTAACTCATCAGCAGATAAGGTACTTACAGGTAGTTGAAGGGTAGTTTAGTGTTTAGGGACACTTGTGGCCTGTCCATATTAAAGCAAATATAGCTGCTTACAGAGAAAGAAAAGGTAACGAATATCGCAAGGGACTGAAAAACATCACAGATTCATGCAGAATCAGAGAGCAAAGTTGTAAACTCTGCTAAACTGGCTGAGATGAGGCTGAGAGATCTTTGTAGAGAACATACAAGAAGAACCAATCTGTTTTTTAGGCTAGATATTCAGTGAAATATAATAAAATCTTGCCTGAAATTGAGTTGTCATGATACTAAAATTAATAATTTGATTTCAATACTAAGGAATAAAATCGATACTCAATATTGATTCCAATACCACAATAGCATTAAATCTCTGTACTTTCTTTTATATTACCATATGGCATTATATCTGTATAATCCCTCTGTCATCCAGATTACTTTAAAAAAACAAAAACAAAAAAAAAACAAAAAAAAAAACAAAACAGGACAATGTAATTCTGTTGCACAGTGAAGGACAATTAATCACCTCTCTCATCGCTTAGCAACTTTTTATTACAATGAAGAGGCTCAAATGTGTTTAATCAAAGCTCGCTTTAAAACTATTTATGCCCAAATGAGACCAATTATCTTACGTTTTGGCCTTGTCTGCTCCTCTGTCTATCCTGCTCCCTCTTTCTCTGTTTCATTCCATCTCCCCACCTTTCTCTCTATCTCTCCTTCTCTCTCTCTTTCCTGCCCTCTCTCATCTTTCTCTCTTTCTGGCATCAACGTTTTACTAACTCCTCTTCCTCTGTCTCTATTTGTCTTTCTCTTCTTCTCTCTCTCCAAATTTTTCTTTCTTACACACACTCTTCTCTCCCATGCACTCTCTTATACCCCCTCTCTATCTTTTTTTTCTCTGTCTTCTTCTATCCCTATCTCCTTCCCTCTCCTCAGGTTTTGGCCTCCTCTCCACTTTCACTCTCTCTCTTTATGTCTTGTCTCTCACTCTCTCATCCCCTTTCTCTGTCACTCTGTCTCTCTCTCATTCTCTGTCTTATTTCCTTCTTTTCTTTATCATTGTTAGTCTTCCATCTGTCTCCCTTTCTCTCTTTGCCTCTCTGCAATTAGATTTTTTGCCTCTCTATTACACTCTTCCCAATTTCTCTCCTTCTCTCCCTTGCATCTCTCTTACATCTCCTGTTCTGTTTCTCTTTTTCTTCATCTCTCTTTACCTCCCTTTCTCCTTCCTTCTCCTGAAGTTTTGGCCACTCTCCCTCTCTCCCTACATCTCTCTCTGTCTGTCTGTCTCTCTCTCTGTTCTCTCTCTCCCTCCCTCCCTTGCTCCCTCCCAAAGTGCCCTCCATATCAGTCCACTATTCATTCATACGCCCTCCTCGCTTTCTCTCTGTTTCCCCTCTTTCCCTTTCTCCACTCTCTCTCCTTTCTCCTGCCCCCTTTTCCTCTGTGTTTCACTTTCTCTCTCTTTCACTATGTCTCTGTCCTTCCCTCCTGGACAGAGACATAATGTCCAGGAGGGACATAGCATAGCCCCCCCCCCCCCCCCCCCCCCCCCCCCTTTTCTCTCCTTTTAGCCTCCCAAGTTTTGGCCTGGTCTCTGCAAATAAAACACACACACAGTTTATTATAAGGGGTCCTTCCAGAGAGCCATATTATGGGTTCACTCGTCTAAATGAGGAGGGACAGACTTATTCCAGAAGCAGACATTGGAAGAGCAATTAAAAGAGAATTAGAGGAGAGGAGGGAAAAATTGGATATGATGCTAGACGTCTATTGTAAATGTCAGCCATATTACAGTGTTGTTGTTTTGGCCATTTCTCTACAATCCGAGTGACAAGACAAGACAAGACAGGAGGCTTTAATAATGAAGCTGTCTATGGTGGCCAGCCACAGAGATGGTGTATGCACTAGAACTATGGAAAGAATTTGTACTTAGTGATATGGGTACTTCAGGATAACAGTACACTTGAGGAGAAGTTAAACTCAAATAATACCAATGGCTCAAATAATTCAATGGTTGATATTGCACTGTTTTCTGATCTATATAAAGTTGTTTCCTCACCAAACACCACAAACTGTTGTTTTGTTTCATTCACAGGCTGTGTTCTTCTCTCAAACTGAAAACACTCTGTTCTACCCCTTGTGTTGCCATGTGGTAATACAGGCAGTGCTCTACTGTATTTTTAGACTCCATCCTACACTAGCATCATTTCATGATTTCAGCCATGGAATTGTCAATCTCTACTGAGCAAAAGGTAAAATGCACTACCACTATGTGACATCACACAAGGTGGAATTGAGCATTTTGAGCATTAGAGATGTAGAGGAATGTAATCGAGGATTACTCAAATATGTGTGAATGAAACAAAAACAACTCCAGCTATGTTTTTGAGGAGGTAACAGCATTATAACATGGTTTAAAGCTCACAAGTCCATTTTGTGTAATATGGGACCTTTAAAAAGCATAAGACTAGCTTGAAAATGTGAACTTTTCTGGTTGGGGAATATGCCTCCATGGATGCTTTGTCTAAAATGTTCCACAGTATGGCATTAAACCTGCCAAATTGATCAATTTTACATTTATTAAATTGCATGTTTTTACTCTTGACTGGAAAAAGGTGGTTTGCCCTCTCCAGGTGGGTGGTGAGGGCAACTCCTCCCCAAGTGGAGGAGTTCAAGTATCTCGGGATCTTGTTCATGAGTGAGGGAAGGATGGAGCGTGAGACTGACAGGCGGATCGGTGCAGCGTCTGCAGTGATGCGGTCGCTGTATCGGTCTGTTGTGGTGAAGAAGGAGCTCAGCCGGAAGGCGAAGCTCTCAATTTACCAGTCAATCTACGTTCCTACCCTCACCTATGGTAATGAGCTCTGGGTAATGACTGAAAGGCCAAGATCGCAGATACAAGCGGGCCGAAATGGGTTTCCTCCGCAGAGTGTGTGGGCGCACCCTTAGGGATAGGGTGAGGAGCTCAGTCACACGGGAGGAGCTCGGAGTAGAGCCGCTGCTCCTACACGTTGAGAGGAGCCAGCTGATGTGGCTCGGGCATCTGCTCAGGATGCCTCCTGGACGCCTCCCTAGGGAGGTGTTCTGGGCATGTCCCACCGGGAGGAGGCCCCGGGGAAGACCCAGGACATGCTGGAGGGACTATGTCTCTCCGCTGGCCTGGGAACGCCTTGGGATCCCACCGGAGGAGCTGGAGGACGTGTCTGGAGTGAGGGAAGTTTGGGAGTCCCTGCTTAGACTGCTGCCCCCGCGACCCAGCTCTGGATAAGCGGAAGAAAATGGATGGATGATGGATGGTGTTTTTACTCAAAATAGCTTAAAAACATGCATTCTTATGGCGAGTGGGTTCTTTGTAGATTACATGTAACCTGATATAGATGTAGGTAGAAATAGATTTCTTTATTTGATCCCTGAGGGGCAATTCTGGTGCAGCCAGCAGCTTAAAACATTCACATCACACAAGCAAGAATCAGTACATCCATCCATTTTCTTCCACTTATCCAGGGCCGGGTCACCAAGTCAACAGTTTAAGCAGGGACTGCCAGACTTCCCACACCTCAGACACGTCTTCCAGCTCCTCTGGTGGGACCCCAAGGCATTCCCAGGCCAGCCTAGAGACATAGTTTCTCCAGCATGTTCTGGGTCTTCCCTGGGGTCTCCTCCTGGTGGGACATGCCCCATCCAGGGGGCACCCTGAATAGATGCCCAAGCCACCTCAGCTGGCTCCTGGAGGAGCACTGGATCCACTTCGATCCACTCTGTGTGACTGAGCTCCTCATCCTATCTCTGAAGGAGCACCCAGCCACCCTGTGGAGGAAACTCATTGCAGCCACTTGTATCAGCGATCTTGTCATTAGACAAAGCTCATGGCCATACCTCAGAGTAGGAACGTAGATTGGTCGGCAAATCAAGAGCTTTGCCTTTCGACTCAGTTCCTTCTTTACCACAACAGTAATGACAATACAATGACCGCATCACTGCGCACACTGCACCAATCCATTTCACTCTCCATCCTTCCCTCACTCGTGAACAAAACCTTGAGATACTTGAACTCCTCCACTTGACACGAGGATTCACAACCCACCTGGAAAAGGCACACCACCTTTTTCTGGTCGAGAACCATGGCCTCGAATTTGGAGGAGCTGATTCTCATCCCAGCTGCGTCACACTCGGCTGCAAACTACTCCAGTACCTGCTGCAGGTCCTGGCTCGATGAAGCCATCAGGACAACATAATCTGCAAACAGCAGAAATTAGATCCTGTGGTTCCCAAACCCGACCCCTTCCATTCCCTGGCCGAGAAATTATGTCCATAAATACAATGAACAGAACCAGTGACCCAGAACAGGTCAGACTTACTGACGGAAATACAAACACAGCTCCTGGTCTGGTCATACAGGGACTGGGCAGCCCTTAGCAAAGGGTTCCTTACTCAATACACCCAGAGCACCACCCAAAAGACACCATGAGGGACACGGTCAAATGCCTCTCCAGATCAACAAAGCACATGTGGACTTGTTGGACAAACTCCCATGAACCCTCAAGGACCCAGTGGAGAGTATAGAGCTGGTTCAGTATTCTGCAACCAGGATGAAAGCCACACCACTCCTCCTGAATCCAAGGTTCAACTATCGGTCGGATTCTCCTCTCCAGTACCCTAGAATAGACCTTACCAGGAAAGGTGAGGGGTGTGATTTCCCTGTAATTGGAAAACACCCTCCGGTCGCCCTTCTTAAACAGGGGGACCACCTGCCTCTGTATAATGGCAGGTGGTCCCTAATACTTGCCTATCCTTACCTAAACTCTGACCTTAACCTACTTTAACTTGGATCTTTATTGTTAAATCAACAACGATCTAATAATAATAATAGTTTTTCGTCCCCATAAGTGAACATGGTTCCCATAATGTGAGTGTGTGTGCAGATTTGAGTCCCCACAATGTGATAAATCCCCTCCCACAGACACACACCTGTTGTAGAGGACAGGAACTGATGACTGCGCCTGACTTTACCTAATGGTGTGTGTGACAAACAAACAGCATGGGCGGCTAATGCTTCACTCTCATTGAGTTTAATATGGGACATTTCCTCCTTCACAACAGAAAATGTCACAGGAAACATGAGAGCATCAAGGAGAGACTCGACGGGAGCGGCAAGAGGAGTAGTGATTGGAGCAGATCACATGTACCAGTCAACAGAATGGAAAGAAAGGATTATAAAGGCTCATGGCGAGGAAGAAAAATCGATGCTGAATTTTCACATAAAGCAATTTGTAAAAAAAAAAGGAATTAAAATTAAGAACAGCTTTTGTCATTTAAGTAAATTATCTTTTCTAATTTCTGATAACATATGCAGACAATGCATTTCCACTCATCTAAAGTGGAAATTGCATGGTTGCAACAAAATATACAAGATAAATAGTCTTGATATGGTTAGAGCTATTTAAAAGCCGACAATTTCAGCCTGTTATAAAAAATAGAATTGGGCTTTCAGAATGATGATAAATTGCATAGCATAGCATTTTATAATTAAAAAGTTAATATTATCTTTTTAACTGTCAAAATTCCTCAAACTGACACCAACAAACTGAAACCCATAAATATATAACTTCTCTTGGTGGTATTTTAGTACTGTACTATGCTTTTACTATCACTATTAGCAATTACAATTACTACTATTACTACTATTGTTACTACTTATTCTGCACTTTTCTCCTTTAATGTAATTTTTTTGATGATTATTTGTGATTATTTATGTTTAGATTTGTTGTATTGTGATTTTGTCTTATTCTGAAAAGCACTTTGTGTACAAATTGTGCTATACAAATTCAAATACAAAAAAAACTTGCCTTGCCTACTATTACTACAACAACAATAACTATTTCACTGAAAATTTGAAAAAAAAAAAAGAACATTTTGAAAAAGTGTCATGTAATATATTTGCACTTGTAAATGTAAGTCATATTTTAGCTGTCTGCTAAATCTTGATAATTATGATTTTGAATAAGTCTTTAAAAGTAGTAACCTAGTAACAAACCAGTACATCCTATTCATTTGAGTCCCAGATCCTGGCTCATTCTCAGTTCAACTCAGACTTTCTCATTACAATCAGTCATGGATTATTCCCTCAAACAAATATCGCTTCCAAATGGGACTTTGGCGACAAGCAATTTCAATTTTCCGTTTAAACTGTCAGAGGAAAGGCATAGTCCAAGATGCCGATAGGGAATGCCATTATAGTACTATTTTCAAGTGCGATGTTATGCCTGGCTGTACCTGTGCAAATGTCCCGTTTTATCACTCTTTAATTCCCCATAAGACACATATACTGCTGCCACCTGCACTTAAATGCTTTGGCATCAGCTAAGATTTGGTTTTTAAAATGGCCTTCACTGGTTCAATCAGGCCTCAGTTTAAATAAATAGATTTTTAAAAGCATCATACAGAAGTTTGTGCACTGCAAAATATTAACATACAGATAACGTCAAATAAGTTAAAGGGCATGTATTATTCATTATTTTAACTGGTGTTGTAAACATCCTCTTGAGTACTTTTGCTTTGGCATCTCATGTTTTAGGACATAAAATCATCTCTCTCAATAGCTCTCTATTGAACTGGACATTATTATCTGCGGAGGAAGCCCATATTCGCCGCTTGTATCCGCGATCTTGTTCTTTCAGTCATTACCCAGAGGTCATGACCATAGGTGAGGGTAGGAACACAGATTGACCGGTAAATTGAGAGCTTTGCCTTTCAACTCAGCTTGACCGCATCACTGCAGATGCTGCATTGATCCACCTGTCTCTCACGCTCCATCCTTCCCTCACTTGTGAACAAGACCCCAAGATACTTGAACTCCTCCACTTGAGGCAGGGACTCACACGCCACCCAGAGAGAGCAAGTCACCTTTTTTCCGGTCGAGAACCATGGCCTTGGATTTGGAGGAGCTGATTCCCATCCCAATCGCTTCACATTCGGCCAAAACTGCCCCAGTGCCTGATGAAGGTTCTTGCAGGATGAAACCATCAGGACAACATCATCTGCAAACAGCAGAGATGAGATCCTGTGGTTCCCAAACCGGACCCCCTCCAATCCCTGGCTGCGCCTAGAAACTCTGTTCATAAATATAATGAACAGAGAGACAAAGGGAGTCCTTGTCCGCCAAGGACAACATGCACTGGGAACAGGTCTAACTTACTGCCGGCAATGGGAACACAGCTCCTGCTCCTGTCATACAGGGACTGGACAGCCCTTGGCAAAGGGCCATGGACCCCATAGTCCCGGAGCACCCCCCCAGGACACCAATGAGGGACATAGTCGAATGGCCTTCTCATATCCACAAAATACATGTGGATTGGTTGAGCAAACTTCCATGACCCTCGAGGACCCGATTTAGAGTATTGAGCTGGTCCAATGTTCCACAGCCGGGACGAAAACCACACTGCTCCTCCTGAATCTGAGCTATCGGTCGGATTCTCCTCTCCAGCACCCCTTACCAGGAAGGCTGAGGGACTGGGATTCCCCTTTAATTGGAACACATCCTCTGGTCCGTCAGTCCAGCGTTACTATCCCCGACCGGCGCGCAATATTGTAATGACGTGTCAGCCAAGACAGTCCCACAACATCCAGAGACTTGAGGTACTCGGGACGGATCTCATCCACCACCAAAATGAAAACATTACAAAAGTCCAAAGGTATACTGTCAAAAACAGACTAAAATTCAAGTCTGCGTCCATTATTACTCCTAGATTTCTAGCCTGATTTCAAGGTTTTAGAGAGAGAGACTGGAGGTTACAACACTTTCTCTATGTTTGTGTGGACTATGACTTCAGTCTTGTTTGAGTTTAGTTGGGAAAGTTGTTTTGCATCCACATACTGATCTATTGGATGCAGTCGCAGAGTGAATCCACTGGTCTATATTCACCTGCTGCCAGTGAGACATAGATCTGAGTGTCATCTGCATAGTTGTGGTAGAACACATTATTACTACATATTAGACAGCAAGGGTCGCAGTATTGACCCCTAGGGCACCCCACAGCTCAGGGACATTTTATCTGAGACACATTTTCCAATTTCAACAAAGTACTCCCTGTCTTCTAGATAGGACTTTAACCAGTATAGTGCCATACCAGAGATGCCCACCCAGTCCTCTAGTCTCTGTAACAGGATCCCATGATTGACAGTGTCAAAAGCAGCGCTGAGGATCAAGACTGAGACTTTGCCCTGCATCAGGTGCATTTGTCACCTTGATAAGAGCAGTCTCAGTGCTGTGGTGGGGTCCTAAAACCTGACTGGAAAACATCAAAGGAGAAAGTTAGTAAGCTCTTGGTAAACAACTTTTCAAGGACTTTGCCCAAAAATGGCAGATTTTGAGATGGGTCTGTAATTGTTCAATATTGCCCCAACATGATGATGTAAGCATACCGTTGTAATGAAAGCAATTTGATGTTAAAATTTGATGTTCAGAACACGTCTGGTGATGATTTATTGTACTGAGCAGGATTTTACATCTGACTTAATAATCCTGGGTAAATTCCAACCCATTTCTTTTCTCTGAACATGTAACAAAACTGGCTCTGTCACTGTCTCTCATCACTAGCAACCTTTTATTACAGTGGATCTAAAGGAGATATATCAATACAGCTGCCCACAATATCAATACTGTATCACCAAATTTAGTATCATGACTTATCTATATTGATATTTTAGCAGACCCCTTATACCTATGGTACAGTGTAGTTTGGTACTGTGTCTCTGTCCCCTGAGCAGGCGAAAGTGTGTGTCCATGAGCAGGTGTGTGTCTGAGCAGGTGAGTGTGTGTGTGTGTGTGTGTGTATGTCTGTGTGTCGGAGCAGGTGAGTCTGTTGTATTCAGTCCATGTTTGGTCCATATGCAGCCCCTCTTTGTTGTGGCATCTGTATAATGGAGGAGGTGACAGCTCATGTGAAGTCACCTGATCAAAGACATCATTTACAAGGGGCTCTCTCTTCTCTCTTTTTCCCCCTCTGTCTCTTTCTCTCTCCATTTTGGAAAACACACTCTTTCAAACAAAGTCCTAAGTACAAGTTAGGTTTACATTATAGCTCCCTCTTCTGACAGCAAAATACAATGAACTATGAAAAAATTTGACTTTCACTCTAATAGGTCCATGAGACAGTAGTGAACTTAGTGAATGCAAAATTACTCATATTGACTACAGTGCGAGAGAGTTTCTGATTTATAATCAGGGAAGTGAGTGATTTCTGAAGCTCTGTGTAAGATGTCCTTGTAAATAGGATTAATGAAGGAAGAAAGAAGCAAGATAAATGTTTTTGATAAATATGTTTTTGATGAAGGACCCTTATAACATGGAACAAAAATGCCTATGATTTGTCCCCTTAAAGTGCAATTATAAAACTCACTTAAATTTGGTTTTAACTTTCTACTCTTGTCACAGAATGAATCAAAATATACTTGTAAATGTAACATGTTTTTTACATGAATACAGTCCACATGGTGGTTTCTTAGACCCGGCAGAAAAGGATTTTTATGCTGTTCCGCCAGAAAGTGGAAAATTAGCCTTCACATGGGTTTGTAAGTGAGGAACAACTTTGGACCACTGTAAACCATTTAATATGAAGTATTTCTTGCTTTTCACCGATTTTACAACACCTTTCAACCATCTACAATTCTTTATCATTTGGTAGTAAAGGTCCAGTTATCCTCCTCTCATAACCCTGCGTGCACACCTGTGTTGTTGTAATCCTTTACCTCTCTGAATTTCAACTTAGAGAGGTATAAATCTCGGTGACAAGTTTGTGGTGGGCAGGTACAGTGGTTTTAGAAGCTGGGAGAGTGATGAATTGAAAAATAGGACTAAACCAGGATTTCAGTCAGGTCTAAACCAGGACTACGTGGCATTGTGACTTGTCTGGCACTTTTGCCCCACAGCAAGAAGGCCCTGTGTTTATACTGCATTCATATGCTCTATATAATTAACTGACTGTCTTAAGTTAGGGATGCTAAAAAACAGGACTAAATTACTATAACCAAAACAATGGACAAAAGATGATGAGTTTAATTGGTCAGGATAGTGCATTTTAAAGGTACAATATTCAACTTTTTTTGTTGAGGGTTCTGTCACCTTCTTGACTCCATGGAAACGTTATTGCTTTGCCTGGAATTTTCCACAGTTTGGCATTAAGATATTTAACACAAATAAAAAAATTGCATTTATTCAATTACATATATTTTTTAAATGTGTATTCTTAATGTTCTCACATTAAGTCGTCTATCCACTGAACTTGGTCTGGTAGCATCACTTGCTTGTCTCAATGGAGATAAGTTTAATGCTAAGGAAAGGAAGCCCTTCTCACTGAATATATACATACATATAAGGACTAAACTAGGACAAAACTAGTACTAAACTAGGACTAAACTACAACCCCAATTCCAATGAGGTTGGATTGTGTAAAACTACAGACTACAATGATTTGCAAATCCTGAATAAACTACAAAGACATGATATTTAATGTTCAAACTGATACACTTTATTGTTTTTATGCAAATATTCAATCATTTTCAATTTGATGTCTGCAACACATTCCAATAAAGCTGGGGCAGGGACATGTTTCCCTTTAACAACAATCAATAAACCATCACAGATGCTGGCTTTTCAACTTTGCACTGATAACAATCCGTGTGGTCCTTTTCCTCTTTGGCTCCATGATTTCCATCTGAAATGTGGTCTCGTCAGACCACAACACACTTTTCCACTTTGCATCAGTCCATCTCAGGTGAGCTCAGACCTAGAAAAGCCACAGCATTTCTGGGTGTTGTTGAAATAGCTTTCGCTTTGCATGGTACAGTCTTAACTTCCACTTGGAGATGTAGTGACGAACTGTGTTAACTGACAACTGACAACGGTTTCCTGAAGTGTTCCTGATCCCAGATGGTAACATCCTTATACATTACTGCCTGAGGGATCAAAGGTCATAGGAATTCAGTGTTGGTTTTTGGCCTTACATGCAGAGATTTGTTCAGATTCTCTGAATCTTTTGATGATATTAGGGGAGGATGGGAGAGAACAAGGAAGAACAGGGGAGGATGGGAGAGAACATGAAAGGACAGTGGA
The DNA here is from genome assembly GCF_009829125.3 of Periophthalmus magnuspinnatus. Taxonomy (NCBI): domain Eukaryota; kingdom Metazoa; phylum Chordata; class Actinopteri; order Gobiiformes; family Gobiidae; genus Periophthalmus; species Periophthalmus magnuspinnatus. Next base: position 3,057,954 of record NC_047148.1, on the reverse strand, counting down.
GGACAGGAGCGCAAAGGAGCAGAAAGGAAAGGATGGGAGAGGACATGAGAGGCATGTCCTCATGACATGACAGAAAGCTAATTTGCCAGTGAAGCATTATAGATTATGAAGGAGCACAGGGTCAAGAAAAGGAGGTGGTTCAGACTTGATTGCCTTAAACTGCACATAAGCTCTTCATTCTTGTTGTTCTGATTGTGAAAAAACAGAACTGTTAACGGTATATTTGGTGTTAGTGTTTATTTCACATTATATTTGACTCTTCAGTATTTTGTATGAGGCTTTTGTTGATGGATAAATACAGATTAACTCAATCATAAATCTTGAGATAGCTAGAGCTGAAGGGACTTGTGAGTGTGTAAAATCAACTTTCCCAAGGTTTCAACCACCACACTCCAAACAGGAAGTGATCATGGGTCCCTGACTCCAGTTTACTTTACATTGAAAAATTGTCACCCCTCTCTCTGCAACTGTTGTAGTGAGCATTGTCATTTTGGTCTTAAAATGTTCATATTAACCTGCTCTACATGACAGTGGTGGTTTTCTCTGTAATCAAGATATGAACATTATCAACAGACAAATTAACCTAAACCAAAATGAACCTAAACTAAGGATTAAATCTAGGCTATCCAATTCAATACCAAAACTGTCTGAAGGACTAAGAACTAGGCCAGGAGTTAATAAGGACTAAATAGGACTATTAGACTAAACCAAGCCCAGGACTAAACCAAGACTACACCAGGATTAAACTATACCTGGACTACATTAGGACTATACCAGGACTATACCAGAACTATACCAGGATTATACCAGGACTAAAATAGGATTGAACATAAACTAAACCAGGCCTTAATGTAAACCAGGACTAAAGCAGGACTAAATCAAAATCAGGGTTATACCAGGTTATCTCTCTCTCTCTCTCTCTCTCTCTCTCTCTCTCTCTCTCTCTCTCTCTCTCTCTCTCTCTCTCTCTCTCTCTCTCTCTCTCTCTCTCTCTCTCTCTCTCTCACCTGGCCCTGTCTCTCTGCCCACTGCTTGTCCTTCACATGTCCAGCCCTGTCCATCTGCTGGAGGATTCCTCTAGGCAGCCAGTGGTCATTCGGCTTCTTATTCTATCTCGGCCCTTTTTTCTCCAACTGCATGTCTCTAGCCCTCTCTCTCTCTTTCTGCTTGAATCTAAATCAGATTTGCCCTGTTGCAATGGTGGATTCCTCTGCACAGCTGGCGGCCATTTTTCCCCTCGTTCTTTAACTCTTTCTCTCCCACCCCTCCTCTCTTCTCATCCTTCTCTCTCTTTCATTCTCTCATTTACTCTCTTGTTATATCCTGTTTTCACTTGTCGCCTCTGCCACACCTCTTGCTCTTTTTATATACCCAACATCCTTCACCCTATCTCTCCTCCTCTTCTCTTTTTCCTCTCCTTCTTTCTCCTCTCATCCTCATTCTCTTTCCCCTCTTCTCCTTTCTTTCTTATTTTTAGCTCTCCCTGTCTCCTCTTTTTACACCCCCTCTTCTTTCTCTCTATCCCACCTCTTCCTCTTTTTCTCTCTATCCATCATTCTACCATACTTCTTTCTTTGTACTCACTCTCTCTCACCCCCTCTCTCTCTTCTCTTCTTTCTCTGTCTTCATCTCTTGCCCGTCTCCCTCATTCTCTCTCCTGCTTCTCCTTCCTCTACCTCCCCCTGTCTCCTTCTTTTCTCTCTCTCATCTCTTCTACTCCATTCATACATACAGAGCGATCCTTGTGCTGCCTCTGCCCTTGTTTCCATAGTGACGCTTTCCCCTCAGTATGGCGGAGCTTTTGAGGGAGTTGGACCTCCAGACATCAGCTCATATTTGAATCTAAACTCGATGACCATGATGTGAAAGGACCAAAGAGGCCAAACTGGCTCCCATAGCAACAAACAAATAAACTATTCTGCAGTTTGTTAGTGGTCAACATTTCTGTGTAAACCCTAAGTTGTCCAGGTCTGATCCATGGCAAAAGACGAAGTTTAAATCTGTCAACTGGACAAATTGTTGTAGGAGTGAAGATGTTTCACTGCTCATCCAAGCTGCCTCTTCAGTTCTGGTCAGATTACTGCTGGTGGCCACTGCCTTATATCTATCTGAGGGGAGGGGCTAACCACACTGAAGAAAGAGAAAATGTGATATATGTGCTATATCAGGGTCATTAAGGGCTGAATAGGGTAGGGTAGGGTAGGTTCAGCTGAAACTGGAGACAATAGGTGTTTACAGTTTCAGTGTGGTTAGTCCCTCCCCTTGTCTTTTGCAGTGGTCAACATTGGAAATACCCACGATTTTGTGTAACTGTAACTGTCATCAAAACAAAACACTAAATCTGGATTAGAATACTAAAAAAAAAAAAAAAAAATGTCAATGTATATTCCAGGACATAAACAATACTTTATAAATGTTGCCATTTAAAGAACAAATTGTAAGCATTCGTGGGCTTTAATTCTCTTTTAAACTCCTTTGTCAAATTTTCTCTTTTAAAATAATGTCTACAACACTTTTATAAACTACACCAGGGATGTCTAAACTTTTTTCAAAGAAGGGTGGAAGTTGATTATTGATCATTATTGTAAGTGGAGGGCCATAAACTGGTGGACAAGAGTGACTCAGATGGGTGGATTTAATGTAAATGTGACAGATTAGGTTTGTATCTCAAAGTGGTCTGATACTATTGAGGCTATATTGGGAGAATGAATTACATTTGCTGTACAGTTTTCCCTATGATCAACTGGACCAACTGGACCAATTCAGCAGGATGCCTGTGGCCAACAAAATTGGTCTAAGAGTCACATAATAATCAGAAAGTGAAAAATTAGGTCCTTATCCTCTGTGAATGCTATGCTAATAGAGCCATGTGTTTGTTGAGAACTTAACTTGACCACAGAATGAGTCCGATGATGGTTTATGGACTTTATGGCAAACTACACATGAGAAGTAAGAAGTTTTACCTGTGATGCAACAATTTGGGCAAAATGTAAAATGGTAGGTTTTTGCAATTTGCCAAATGCAACCGTTCAATTTTGTATTTTCCAATCCAATCCAATCCAACTTTATTTCTAATGCACTTTAAAAACAACAGAGTTGACCAGAGTGCAGTACACAACAGACATTTTAAAAATACAGATAAATGACAGACGTACAAATAAATAACTACAAACTGTACACTATAAAAGTCAACATATCAATAAAAAGCTAAAGAGAAAAAGTGCATTTTAAGAGCTGATTTAAAAGTAGAGAGTGACTCAGCCTGTCTAATGTGCAGGGGCAACGCGTTTTTTTTTTGCTGATTAACAATGAATATTACAGTGTGGTTTCAAATGTTAATGTTCTTGAACATGATTTTTAACCGTATCTAATTGTAATATCAGCCAACAATTTTCCATTGTGTGCAGCCCTGGTTCACTTGAGGTGCTCTGTATCCTCATCGCATATGGCTGAAATAATTAGCTCACTCATCACACCACTGGATAGTCTCTTGTGTCAGTGACAAAGCTCCCACTAGAGCCCAAATGAATTATGGGAAAGAGTTGATCAATGTGAGTTTTAATGCAGAGGCACAGTATGGGGGAGAGCAAGGAGCAGAGCAGAGGAGCTAAAGAGTCTTCAGAGGGTGAACAATAGGTTGTATTCATAAAATTTGAGAATCCCTACAGTTTATAATGGAGCTGGAGGACAAGTTCAAATTCTGTGGTGGAATTTACTGTCATAATGCAGATGTTCTGACATGGTTGATGGTTAATAACTTCTGTAATTACTGGGCCTATCCACATGAAACAAAAACAAGCTCAAAGAAGGTTAGAATGTTGGGATATCATCTGAAACAACAGTAACAGAACAACCTTACCTGGCCTAGAATGGAACCTAGGACCATTTTGTTTTTAGACAAGATACAAACCACTGGATCACTGTCGCCATGTTTTCTACCACCATTAAATACTACTTTCTTTCTACCTCCTTTGCCAGTTTTTACTTGTACCTGATATTCCCAAAGGCAGCGTAGTAGCATTAAAGAGTGAAGTGACAAGATGGATCCTGCAATCGCTGTCACCATGAAACATATGAAACACATGTAGCTTGTTTTGCATTATCTCTCAAATGAAATCTCCTTTGTATAAATGAAAGTTAAATCACTCTGCATTCCCACTACAGCCAATATACTGTTTACATATATTTTTTGAGAACAACTTTCCCAACAGGTTTTCAGATATCAACATATTGCCGAAACAATTAAATAAAACATACTTTAAATTGTACTGGCAATGGGAGTTAAAGTTAAGGTGAGAGCCTTCCTGTGCCTATTTTTACTTTTACCTGATTTCCTGAAGGCAATAGAGTAACTATGAAGGCAGATGAGACGAGATAGAATCAGTCAGGAGCTATATGAAAGATTTTGCTTTTAAATTCCATAAACATGAACTGACTGTGTCCCCAGATACGAGTGAACATGTTCAAATCAAACATTGCTCTTACTGATAGTAACTGTAACACTGATTTATTCTTGATTACAAAAAACATTGGTTCTTTTGGTTCTCATTCAATCAGAAAACACAATGAGCATGACATGAGTCACTCATTTCACTTTCCAGTTTCAATACTAAAATCCAATTGGTTTAAACCTAAAAGGAGTCTGTTTGATCTGAATGGTCATTTCGTAAACCCCAGCACCTGCAGCCAATAATAAATCAGTGCTAGTGCAGCCTCTGCAGCGCAATGAGTGAATTCTGGAGTCTCTGAGCTTTCATATGAGGCCTGTCCATATACTGAGAATGAGAAAAATGTGCATGTGTCCTCTCTCTTCAGGTTAAGGCTCTGGCAACCCAGGTTCAGTTGTGATTGTGGTAGTGTTGTCACAATACTAACATTTCAAACTCAATTTTGATACTAAGGAATAGACTCAATACTCAATACTGATTCTGATACCACGATGATAATAATAATAATAATTTTAAAAAACACCCTTTATTTAGTCAATAGAATGTGATTTTCATCATTAAATGGTAGTATTTTTATTTTATTACGATTTATATCGATTCATAATGATGTGGCCTTATACCTGTGTAATCCCTCAGTCGATCAAGTAGGTTCCAAAGTCTTCCGTGGTTTTTTAATGGTCTTAAGCTGTATCTACAGCGGTGTATACAGCTCAAGACCATTCTAAAGCTATTCAGGAAAGGTTCATTACTGTCTTGTGAATGTGACTTTTTAACATTGATGCCTCCTCAAATGAGTATCTAGTTTTGATACTAGTTTTAGCATCAATTAGTATCTGATACTAATTATACTTTCAATACTTTTGACAAGCCTGGACTGTATAACCTTTTGTAAAACATGAGCACAGGCTACAGTTCCTTTATACCCCCTACTCTTATCAGGATACATCTCTTCCTGTTGAGATTGCTTTAGTTTGAATAAAGGCTCACCACTCTGGCTCTGCGGACAGCTCTTATAATGTTGCACTTGTTTAGCTGATGTAGATTGGAGAACTGCAGTGAACTCTGAGACCAGCAGTCATAGGCTCAGAGGAGCAGCATTACTAATACACTTGTGGTCTCTTCTGGCAAATTTTGAAGAATATTTTGTAAATGTAAAGATATTTGACAATTTACAGTTTTTGGAAATGAAAAGAAGGGACATATTCAACAACTTTGTATTACAATTCGTAGAGCGTAGTTTGTCCTGAGATTTCTAAAGACTCAAAACCACTTGGTTTTCTATTTTCATAGGCATGGCAAGGCAAGTCCTCCATCTCTCTATATCTCTCTCTATACCTTTCTATGCATCCATCTCTCTATACATCTGTATGCCTCTATCTCTTTAAGTCTATACCTCTCTATATGTCTCTATGGCTTTATCTCTCTATACATGTCTTTATACCTCTCTGCCTCTTTTCTATACATCTTTATAGCTTTCTATCTTTTTACATCTCTATAACTCTCTATGCATCCATCCCTCTATACCTCTTTATAGCTTTCTATCTTTTTACATCTCTATACTCTCTATGCATCCATCTCTCTATACCTGTGTATGCCTCTATTTCTCTATGCCTCTAACTCGCTATACCTCTCTATCTTTCTATACCCGTATCTCATTATACATTTCTATGCATCTATCTCTCTATAACTCCCTATGCATTTTTATCCCTGTACCTCTGTATGCCTCTATCTCTTTATACCTTTGTATGCCTATATCTCTCTATACCTCTCTATGTCTCTATGTCTCTATCTCTCTATACCATTTATATTCATATAGGCAAGGCAAGTTTATTTGTACAGCACAATTGGTACACAAAGTAATTCAAAGTACTTAAAGACATTAAAATCAGAATAAAAACCTTTCAGTCATATGCACAGCTAAACAGTTTTGAGCCTGGATTTAAACATTATCAGAGTTGAGGCATGTTTTACATCCATCAATCCATCCATCCGGGGCCGGGTCGAGGGGACTCCCAGACTTCTCTCACCCTGGACACGTCCTCCAGCTCCTCCGGTGGGACCCCAAGGCGTTCCCAGGCCAGCCGAGAGACATAGTCCCTTCAGCGTGTCCTGGGTCTTCCCCGGGGCCTCCTCCCGGTGGGACATGCCCAGAACACCTCCCTAGGGAGGCGTCCAGGAGGCATCCTGAGCAGATACCCGAGCCACCTCAAATGGTTCCTCTCGACGTGTAGGAGCAGCGGCTCTACTCCGAGCTCCTCCCGTGTGACCGAGCTCCTCACCCTATCCCTAAGGGTGCGCCCGGCCACCCTGCGGAGGAAACCCATTTCAGCCGCTTGTATCCGTGACCTTGTCCTTTCGGTCATTACCCAGAGCTCATGACCATAGGTGAGGGTAGGAACGTAGATCGACTGGTAAATCGAGAGCTTTGCCTTTGGGCTCAGCTCCTTCTTTACCACAAGGGACCGATACAGCGACTGCATCACAGCAGACGCTGCACCGATCCGCCTGTCAATCTCATCTCTTCCCTCACTCGTGAACAAGACCCCGAGATACTTGAACTCCTCCACTTGAGGCAGAGACTCACCACCCACCCGGAGAGGGCAAACCACCTTTTTCCGGTCGAGAAACCATGGCCTCTGGATTTGGAGTAGCTGATTCTCATCCCAGCCGCTTCACACTCGGCTGAAAACCGCCCCAGTGCCTGCTGCAGGTCCTGGCTCGAAGAAGCCATCAGGACAACATCATCTGCAAACAGCAGAGATGAAATCCTGTGGTTCCCAAACCAGACCCCCTCCAGCCCCTGGCTGCGCCTAGAAATTATGTCCGTAAATATAATGAACAGAACCGGTGACAAAGGGCAGCCCTGGCGGAGCTCCAACATGCACCGGGAACAGGTCTGACTTACTGCCAGCAATGCGAACACAGCTCCAACAGCTCCTGCTCCGGTCATACAGGGACCGGACAGCCCTTAGCAAGAGCCCCGGACCCCATACTCCCAGAGCACCCCCGAAAGGACACCACGAGGGACACAGTCGAATATGCCTTCTCCAGGTCCACAAAAACACATGTGGACTTGTAGGGCAAAACTCCCATGAACCTTCAAGGACCCGATGGAGAGTATAGAGCTGGTCCAGTGTTCCGCGACCAGGACGAAAAACAACACTGCTCCTCCTGAATCCGAGGTCGACTATCGGTCGGATTCTCCTCTCCAGTACCCTGGCATAGACCTTACCGGGAAGGCCGAGGAGTGTTATTCCCCTGTAATTGGAGCACACCCTCCGGTCCCCTTCTTATACAGAGGGACCACCACCCCGGTCTGCCATTCCACAGGCACTGTCCTCGACCACCACGCGATGTTGCAGAGACGTGTCAGCCAAGACAGCCCCACATACATCCAGAAGACTTTGAGGTACTCAGGACGGATCTCGTCCACCCCCGGGAGCCTTGCCACCAAGGAGCTTGCCAACCACCCTCAGTGCCAGGGTGATGGACGAGTCCGCCTCCGGGTCCCCAGTTTCTGCTTCCTCCTTGGAAGACGTGACAGTGGGATTGAGGAGATCCTCAAAGTATTCCTTCCACCGCCCGACAACATCACCCAGTCGAGGTCAGCAGCTCTTCACCCGGACTGTAAACCAGTGTTGGTGAAGCACTGCTTCCCCCCTCCTGAGGCGGTCTGGACAGTTTGCCAGAATGTCTTTGAGGCCATCCGATAGTCCTCCTCCATGGCCTCCCCGAAACTCCTCCCAACCCCGAGTTTTTGCCTCTGTGACTGCCCGAGCCATGGCAGGCTTGGCCCGCCGGGTACTCATCAGCTGCTCTCAGGAGTCCCACGAGCCAACAAGGCTCGATAGGACTCCTTCTTCAGCTTGACGGCATCCCTTACCGGGTTCGGGGATTGCCGCCGCGACAAGCACCGCAGACCTTACGACCACAACTACGAGCAGCCGCATCGACAATAGAGGTGGAGAACATGGCCCACTCAGAGTCTATGTCCCCCAGCCTCCCCCTGGGAACAAGGAGAAGCTCTCCTGGAGGTCGGAGTTGAAGGACCCCTCTGACAGAGGGCTCCGCCAGACGTTCCCAGCAGACCCTCACGATTGTGCTTGGGTCTTCCTCCTCCGCCAGCAGAATACAACTCACCACCAGGTGGTGATCAGTTGACAGCTCAGCCCTTCTCTTCACCCGAGTGTCCAAGACACGCGGTCGGAGGTCAGATGACAGGACAACAAAGTCGATCATCGACCTCCGACCTAGAGTGTCCTGATGCCACGTGCTCACCGATGGACAGCCCTTGTGCTCTCGAACATGTTGTTTGTTTATGGACAAACTGGTGACTAGCACAGAAGTCCAATAACAACCCTCGTGTTCAGATTGGGGAGGCCATTCCTCCCAATCACGCCCCTCCAAGTGTCACTGTCATTACCCACATGGGCATTGAAGTCTCCCAGGAGAACAACAGAGTCCCCAGTTGGTGCACTGTCTAGTACCCCTCCCAGAGACTCCAACAACGCTGGGTACTCCGCACTGCTGTTTGGCCCGTAGGCCGACACAACAGTGAAAGACCTGTCCCCGACCCGAAGGCGCAGGGACACAACCCTCTTGTTTACCGGGGTGAACTCCAACACATGGCGGCTGAGCTGTGGGGCAATGAGCAAGCCCACACCAGCTCACCGCCGCTCCCCGCCAGAGAAATGGAGAGTCCAACCCCTCTCAAGAAGTTGGGTTCCAGAGCCCAAGCTGTGCGTGGAGGTGAGGCCGACTATATCTAGCCGGCAACACTCAACCTCCCGCACAAGCTCAGGCTCCTTTCCCCCCAGCGAGGTGACATTCCATGTCCCCAGAGCTTGTTTTACATCATTCCCCATATTTAGTCCTGACTCTGGGCACCAGCATGAAGCCGGTCCCTGAGGTCCTCAGAGTGCGAGATGGTTCACATGGCATTAACATGTTGAAGATGTATCGGACAGTACATACAGACTGTCGTATTTTGATAGTGACTAATCCATATTAAAGTGCTTGATTAACTAAACCTACTAACGTCTGTATTTATAATATCTATTAAAGGTGCACTATGTACCTTTGCTGGTGAAGAATGTGCTACCTGCTTATCTCAATGACTTTAAAAATACAGATGAGCTTCACAGATTACTACTGATGTATACCAGACAAACATCATAACTCCAATTTTGCACTTTTTTTTCCCCTAAGCTCACACGCCAGAGTACTTCCTAACTCTGGTAATAGCAAATACATTTATATGTATGTCAATTAGTATCTCAATTATATATATATATATATATATATATATATATATATATATATATATATATATATTGGCCTTATTGGCCTTATTTAATTTGATTATAGCTTAAATTTATATGAATCACTTGGTGATGGTAAGCTGCTATTGTAGCCACAGCTGCCCTGGGGCAGACCGATGGAAGCAAGGCTGCCATCTGCGTGGTCCGAACTTGGGACTTGATCCTCCAACCTTCAGGTTGAGGGATCAACACTCTAACCACTGAGCCACTGTTGCCCCAAATTAATGGTGCACTATAATGACAAGCAAGTTCTGTTCAAAGTCTATTTACTGACAAGGGCAGTAAATGTATCCTGATTCTGAAGATGTACAAGAACAAACTTTAAAAATAAAACAGTTTAATTTCCCTGCACCTGGAAATGCACCTGGAAACCCCTGTACCTCTGACAGGGAAACACTGCTAGATTACTCTACTTTTTTTAAATTGAAGTATGTCTTCTTTTGATCCAGTCTTCATTGCTACATACAGCGGAGTCTAAACCCACCACTCAAATCCTCTTCACGGGACTATTTCATGGTCACTTTTTATTGGCGTGCTAATAGGGCTGCTTGAACAATGAATCAAATCTGAATCAAGATCGAGATTCAGTCATTTCTAATGGTCAATGAACTTGGTGAGGTCTATAGCCAGTCCTCTGTCAGTAAAAGCATGTGGTTTGGAGCAGACAGGAGACTGACAAAGGAACAAATGTATCTATCTATGTCTATCTATCCTGCCCTTAACTTGCTCTCTATACCTCTATCTTTCCATACATCTGTATCTCTAGCTATTTCTATACCCTTATCTTGCGCTCTATATCTTACTCTTTATCCCTCCATATGCCTCTATCTCTCTATACCTCTGCATGCCTCTATCCTTCTATACCTCTGCATGCCTTTATCCTTCTATCCCTCTGTATGCCTTTATCTTTCTTATGTATGCCTCCATCTTTCTATACCTTGGTATGCCTCTATCTATACCTTGGTATGCCCCTATCCCTCTATACTTCTGTATGCCCCTATCTCTCCATACCTCTGTATGCCTCTCTCTATATACCTCTGTATGTCTCTGTCTCACTATATCTCATCTCACTATTCCTTTCTCACTATACCACTATCTCTCTATACATCTCTCTATACATGTTAGGAGAGATAGAAAAGAGGTGTAGTTCCACAGCTCTGTATATCTCTATTTCTCTCTCTCTCTCTCTCTCTCTCTATGTGTATATATATATATATATATATATATATATATATATATATATATATATATATATATATATATATATATATATATATATATATATATATATATATAGAGAGAGAGAGAGAGAGAGAGAGAGAGAGAGAGAGAGATCTATGTATTTATCTATACCTCTTTCTCCCTCTGTCTCTCTCTCTCTCTCTCTCTCTGTCTATGTATCTATCTCTATATCTATATCTCTTTATGTCTCGTTCCCTCCTTCTTTACAGCAGGACTCACTTGCATCATTTAGGAGCAGATGGCAGGTTAGGCAAAGTGGGCGGAGCTATGAGCCAAGGAGGAGAGTAAGAAGAGAAAAGAGGGAGGAGAGAAAGAGGGGGAGAAGGAGGGGGCAATGATAGTGAAAGAGGCTGAGACAGACGGAGCAGCGCCAGAGCACCCAGACCTCCGAAGCCCCAACATCAAGCACCCAACGCGGGACAAGCCCTCCTCTACTCCCCTCCTCAGCACAAACATCCAGCTGATCTACTACTCTACAAGTTTTTGACAACATTGAAGGTATCTTATCTTCCTCTTTTTTATCTTTCCATTTTTTTAAGTGCTGTGCAGCAGGTTGATTGGTATGCGTGACAGAGGAGAGGTAGAGAGATGGAGTGCATGGAAAGAAAGGAAAGAGAGGTAAAAATAGGATGTGATTTGTCAGACATGTTAGGAGAGATAGAGTAGAGGTGTAGTTTAGGTGACATTTACACAAAGATAACACTTACAATAGAGTCACACCTGGTAATGTGTGTCCCAGTGTCAACACAAGTTGACACTAGGGTTATCAAAAGTATCAAAAATCAAATACTAATTGATATTCAAACTAGTATCAAAACTAGATACTCATTTGAGGAGGTATTGATACTAAAAAGTCACATTCCCAGGACAGAAATGAACGTTTCCTAAATAGCTTTAGAATGACCTTTAGTTATATCAGAAGAAGTATAAGACATACATAGACAACTGAGCGAGTACACAGATATAATGTAAGGCCACATGGTAATATAAAAGAAAGTACTACAATTTAATGTTGAAAATGTTTTTATCATCGGGGTAGTGGAATCAGTATTGAGTATCAAGTCTATTCTTTAGTATGGAATCAAGTTTGAAATTTTAGTGCTGTGACAACAATCCTTTTTAAAAAATGTATTTATTTATTTATTTATTTTTCTAGGCTTGAGCGCTCCAAAAATTTGTATTAACCTTCCTCCTATCTGATCTGTACTTTCTAACAAAAATTTAAAAAACTAAAAATAGGGTAAAAAAAAATAAAAAATCAAGTTTTCAAAGGTGTTTAAAATAAAAAGAATGAAAATCCAAGTCATTTGACCTGTTTTTATATTAAGCCGTTTTAGAACACTAATGCAGTATAAGATAATCATCTACATATGTTATAGTTTAATACCAGAACCAGAATCTCCAATAAACTGTATTGTATTTGTATCAAAATCAGATCACTGTACACTGTCTGCATCTAATTGCAAAACGTTTCTTTGGGTCTCAGAAGAATGAATCAGGTTCATTGCTCTGTTTTGAGATCAGATGCTAGGTGGTCCACTCTGTTTCGATTCTGTCTGAGAAACCTCCTAAAGCTGTCCCCAAAAAAATTCATTTATGTAAATTTTTTGTGCATTTTGGAGCATGACCAAGACTAAACCAGGACTGAATCAAGTCTAACAGGACTGGAGATTTAAAATCACCTAAATATACTCTAAAATAAGATGAAAAGTAGAGCAAAATTGTATTTAAAAAAAAAAAAAAAAAAAAGTGGTTACATTTTAGGCAACCAATCTAACGTATTGTAAAACTTTATGATAACTACACCTTAATTAGCCTTAATGAAGCATGAAAAACTGAGTTCACTCTTCATGGTCCTGGTTTAATCCTTGTTTAGTCCTGTTTAGTCCTGCTTTGGTCCTGTTTTGGTTCTGTTTTGGCCCTGGTTTGGTGTCAGTTTGGCGTCAGTTTGGTGCTGGTTTGGTGTCAGTTTGGCGTCAGTTTGGTCCGGTTTGGTCCCCGGTTTGGTCTTGGTTTGGTCCTGGTTTAGTCTTGATTTGGTCTCAGTTTGGTCATGGTTTGGTCCCGGTTTGGTCACAGTTTGGTCCCGGTTTGGTCCCGGTTTGGTCACAGTTTGGTCCCGGTTTGGTCCCGGTTTGGTCACAGTTTGGTTCCGGTTTGGTCCTGATTTGAATAGCTTCAGTAAACTCCTTCACCATCCACTCTCTTGTATTTGTCTGAGCCAGCTCTTCATTAGTATCATTAAGAGGGGCCTAATGTTGTCAGACACATTGGCCATATTGATCTTTAACCTGCTCCCTCTGTGACTCTGCTCCTGACAGACTCCGGATCTTAATACTAAGACTGAGCATTCCTGACTATAGCACAACAGGGAGGGAGAACTGTTGATGGCAAATGAGGGGGGGTAGAACTGTGGAGGGCAGATGAGAAGGTAGAACTGTGGAGGGCAGATGAGAGTGTAGAACTGTGGAGGGCAGACATTGGGGTAGAACTGTGGCGGTAATGTGAGAGGTAGAACTGTGGATGGCAGATGAGGGGGTAGAACCCTGTAGGCCGAGAGATTGCTAAATTACTCCAATATGCATGGAAGACATCTCCTTAGACATGTTTTTGATGAGGGAAACTTAGAACATGGTAAAAAGCTAAGAAAAAAATAAATAAATAAATACATACATTTTTTTATTGATTTTGCATAATACTCTTTAATAAATCTTGATATTCAGCAATAAGTCATGCTCTGGACATCTCTTTTGTCTTAAATCAAATGTTTTGCCTGCTCCCGTAAATTCAAAGAGAACCATGTCTGCTGTTCTGCTTTTACATCTCTGTGACTCAGTGACTTCTCCCAGCATCTCCTTTTTGCAATGATTATTTTATCTTAAACATGTAATGATTTTTGAAGTAAGAAAAGGCATTATATCTGACCACTAAGAGCTATACATGAGGGATCTCAAGTGTCTGCATTTAAAGAGGGATTATTATGCAAAACAGACTTTTTTATTTTATTTTATTATTATTATTATTATTATTTACCTTTCTACCATGTTATAACGTTGTTCCCTCATCAAAAAACATGCCTGCAGAGGTTTAAGATGTCATCCATGCATGTTTGAGAAATCTAGCCTGGCCCTATTTAAACCCTCCTTACATTTAGCTATAAGATTCTGTCCAATGCTCAAGGAACAAAACTTCACTTTATATGCTAGCTGCATGCTTCAACTAATGAAAGACTACAGAAACTGTACCAGTGATCATGTATAGAAAAAACCTGGTAACTCATGTTTACCACTTAAACCTCACATAATGCTTTTTACTGGAGCCACATCTAAGAGAAACATTGAAATTGACTGAAATTATATACTGCTCTCTCATTGCTGATGTCAATAGGCACCAATCTCCCTCTGCACACAGCACTGTACCAGGTTCACTGTCCATTTACTGTGTGAGGTATTGCTCTGAGCTGTGTAGTCGGACCATTGTGTTCGATTGCACACTGGGGGGACTATACTGATCAAATCAAAAATACTGGCATAAGTATATTTCCAAGAAGGTGCAAATAAACATATGAAACCATTTAAAATATAATGCAAAGTTGGATCATCAAAACCTAATCAATCTACTGGAGCGACAGAGGTTCAACCCAAGGGTTGGAGTATCGATTCCGGCTCTGACCAAATTCGGCCATTGTACTCTTAGGCAACATTGGCTAGCATGAGACTGGTGCGTGTGTTGATGGTGGTGGTAGGGGCTGATGATGCAGGCTGGCAGTCTCACTTCTGTCAGTTTGCCCCAGGGCAGCTGTGGCTACATTATTAACTTGCTACCATCAAGGGTGGCGTGAATTAATAATGACTACAGTTGATTGGCTTGGACAGGCCTGATTGAGGGCAATTATCATTCTGACTTATCAATTTCTATTCTGATTAACTTAAACTCATAATATTTTCGCACTGTTATTGTTTTCTATTGTTTCAAAATACTGTGAATATCAGTCTTTTTGTCAGGGGGAGTCACCTCTCCACATTTCTGACCTGTAAACTAGATAGATATTTGTCTAGTCTAAGTTAAACGCGATACTGTGTAACATTCCAGAGACATTAATTACTTGTTTTAAACCTTTCTGTGATCTACTACTAGGGCAGGGGTCGGCAACACGCGGCTCCGGAGCCGCATGCGGCTCTTTCAGCCTTATACTGCGGCCTCTGCGTGGCTTGGGAAATACATTTTAAGTATTTAATTGAAGTGTATTTTATTTGTGTTGTAGCTCTTTTTTGTTGTAGTTTAAATTGGAAGATTATTAAAATAAAATTATATTTTCTTATTTTTCGTTGCTCAAAATAAGCGTCACACTCGCGGAACAATGTTCAAAACAAACACCGCTCACGTCTCACAGACACAGACACAGCTCACAGTCCCTGCGTAAAGAGCCTGATTTTCAGACGCTGTGCGCACAGGGGTCAGGAGCAACTTTCGCCCGTCCCTAATGACACACTAATAAGCTCGTCCGTAGAAGTATCATGAAAATCCTGCTGGAAATCGCCACAGAAATCTATTTGATGTAGTAGCAAGTATATTATCTGCTCTTGTCTCCGCGATGACGTATAAACACATCAGACACGACGCCCAAAAGTAGAGCCACAAAGCGAGTGAAAATGAGCCACACTGATGCAGCGGGTTGGTGAGTTGTATTTTTTTTATGCACTTTAGTATTTTTGCCATATTTATCTGCCACGTGTAGAAGTCTTGTACGTGGAAATAAAACCTACATTATTCCGTTATATTATTATTATACACAGTGTTATCTTCATTTTAGTTGTCAAAAAGTATTTGCGGCTCCCAGTGTTTTATTTTACGTGGAAAGTGGGTCCAAATGGCTCTTTGCGTGTTACAGGTTGCCGACCCCTGCACTAGGGAAAGAAAAATTCACTTTTATGCAAGTTTAATAATCCAGGCCATCTGCGATTCATCTTGTCGTATCAACTTCAATATTCGGAGATAATTTTACTAATAATACTCCTGCGTGGTATAGCAACATGTGACACCAAAAATAGCTATACACTGTACAAAAATAAATAAATAAAAACATTGTGATCTAGTGCAAAGTGTGAACTCTCTCTTCTGTAAGAAGATGCAAGTATTCATGGACCTGGTGTGTGTGTGTGCGTGTGTATGTGGGTGTGTGTGTGTGGGGGGGGGGGGGGGGGGGGCGGGTGTGTGTGTGTGTGTGCGCGTGTAGGGGTGTGTGTGTGTGTGTATGTGTGGTGAATAAAGTGCCATGGAGATCAATGGGAGCAGCTGTTCTCTTGACACTTACAAACAGACTTGTGCTGTTGGCAACACTCCAGCAACGTTTACAGCAAAGCTCCGGCAGCCGCACACACCGCCACAATCAAAGGCTGAAAAGACAGCATAAACATGAATATTGATGATTGAAGGATTGAAGAGGGGTGGGGAGAGGTACAGTGAGAGAGACAGAGAGACAGTTACAGTATAAACATGAATACTAATAAAGGAGAGACGGGAGGGAGAAGGAAGGGGAAAAAAGAGATTGAGATGGTGTTACAGAGAGAGAGCATTAACTGAGTACTGATACGGTAGGAGGACAAAGCGAGAGGGAGAGAGAGAATATCAACATGAATACTGATGAAGGAGAGAAATGGAGGAGTGAGAGAAGAAAAGATGGAGAGGAGAGGAAGAGAGAGAAGAGAGGAAGAGAGAGGACAGAGAGAGAGAGAGAGAAGGAGAGGCAAGGGAGGAGAGAGAGGGAAAGAGGACAGGGAGGGTGAAAGAGAGAGAGACACTAACATGAATATTGATAAAGGAGCAAAAGGGGAGAGGAGAGGGAACCGGAAGGAGAGTGAGAGATGCGGGAAAGAGGGGGGCACAGCATAACATGAATAAAGGAGCAAAAGGGGAGAAAGTTGAGTGAAAGAGAGATTTGAGAGAGAGGACAGCATAACTGTGACTATTGATACAGCAGGAGAGAAAGGGGGAGAGAGGGAGAGAGAAGAGAAGGAGACATAAACATGAATATTGATAAAGAAGAGAAAGTGTGTGTGTGTGGGGGGGGGGGGGGGGTTAGCCACAGTATAAACATGACTATTGATAAAGGAGAATAAGGGTAGTATAAATGTGAACACTGATATGGTATATGAGATAAAGGGGTAGAAAGAGAGCATGAGAGGAGAGAGAGGGAGGCAGCCACAGCATAACCAATATTGATATGGTAGGAGAGAAACAAGGTGAGGGAAAAAGACTGCAAGAGAAGGAGAGAGGGAGTCGATATAACCATGCACACTGATACACTGTTGTAGATAAAGGGGAAGAGAAAGGGAGTAGAGGAGAAGAACAACAGCATAAACATAAATATTGATATGGTGTAAGAGATAAACAGGGGAAAGGGGGACAGGAGGAGAGAGACAGTCCCAGCATAACCATAATTATTGATATAATATAAAAGAGAAAAGTGGAGAGAGATGAGAGGATGCGAGAGCTGGCATGAATACTGATACAAGAAAAAGACAGAAGAGAGATGGAGGAGATGAATAGATTGGAGAGGAAGGAAGCAAAAGAGAGGGGGGGGGCAGAGGGAGAAGAGAAAGACACAGAAGAGAGTGAATGAGTGAGAGCTACACTAGAAAAATGGAAATTGGCATAATAACCATGACTATTGTATTGGAGAGAGGGTGAGACATGTTGATCAAAGGGACAGGTTGAGAAGGGAGAGAGATGAAGTAGAGGAAGAGAGAGGGTCACAGATTGAAAAAGTGAGAGATATAATGGAGAAAGAGAGAAAACTTGTATGTATTTTATTGTTACATATCATATGTAATGTAAATGAAAGAGTGAAAAAGAAGACTGAGGGTTAACAGTTAAAGGAGATCCATCTGAATATATTGGATGATCACTTATGTGGGCAACAGTGGCATAGTGGGTCTGTGTTCACTCACCAACCAGAGGGTAGCCAGTTTGAACCTCGCCTCGCTGTTGTTGTGTCCCTGTGCAAGACATTTCTTCCACTCCAAACTGCTGCTCAATGAGCCATATTTTAGGTTAACTGTTCAATAATGAGAAAGTGTGCTGTTAGCATTGTTGTTGTCAGCTTTAATGTGATAGCAGTGAAAAGCACTTAGAAACTCATCACTGTAAATAATTAGGATGTTCGGAATGCAATTAACTAGTTCTGTGTTTCACTTTTTTAAGTAGAAAATCAGTTACAGCACGTTTAAGATTTCTATTCGAACCAGAAACTAGATATAAAGTTATCTTTTGAGATCGGGCAGGGCTGTACTCAATAGTGAAACTATGAAATAAAAGTCACATAATAAATGGGCAAGTCATTTCGGCTCTTTGCCGAAAATAGGACGCTTTGGTTCAGAGTTTATTTTACTATTGATTTCAATTTAGAATTGTAACATTTTTGTAAATTTTTTTGATGAATTTGTGAATATCACGAGGGTAATTCTTGAATGGTTAAAAGGTGCATTGGCACATATAAGCAGTGCCATGTACATGTACGCATGAAAATTGCAATTAAATCCGAGACTACACCACAACTAGGTCTAGACTAGGACAGAAATAGGACTGTATCAGGAGTAAAATAGAACTACACTAAACTAAGCCTAGAACAGGACTAAACTGAGAACAGGGCCAGGCCTTGTGTTTAAGTCATCACTGGAGACAGAATGAGTGATTCTGTTGGTGATATTTTATCAGTAGTTTCAAGGTGACAGTTCAGGCACATGTTTACATTTTTAGGTAGAGCTGCACAATGCAGAGCTTTGCTGATGGAGGTCCAACATCTGTTCGTCTCCAAGGAGATGTTTTTGCTTTGCTTTTTGTGACATAGAAATACCTTAGAAAACATGTATTCTTATTCCAAATGGGGTTGCCTCTCCACAGATCATACTTGTAATTTTCTCCCATGTTAATAGGTTTGATGCTATATTGTGGAACATTCCAAGCCAAGTAATAACACCTCTATGGAGACCAGCAGTTGGCAGACCCTTCACCAGAAGGGTTTACCAACAGAAACCCTTATGGACAATTGACCAGTCAAACTCAAGGCTCGTGGGCCAAATGCCACACCATTTTATGTGGCCCGCGACAAGGTAAATTAAAAGACATGACTGTCTTAAAATATCAGTTTATCAGGAGATACACAGTTAGACAGCCATTTTTTTTATATCTATGCAAATTGTGGGATTAATGTTTCATGTAACATGATATTATTATACTTGATATATTATACTTTGACCTGTATGTTTTCGTGGGTGCCAGTGTGGCACAATTATGTCCTAATGTACTTGGAACGTACATGGACGTGGAAGTGTTATGCTATGTGCATTTTGTACCAAGATGTGCAAGACGTGTGTTTCTTAAGAAAGACCAGATCAGCATGCTGACTTTGTCTTCAGTGAACCCAGATAACATGTACATGTCTGTATATTCCAAGATAATTATTAAGAGAATGTGACGTGTTCTACTAGTATATAGAGCCCATTCTGGAGATGTAAAATCAGGAGATTGTGTCGAATCAGTTTGAATGATGCCTGTGCCGAAATAAAGAACCTGGTTTATGGATCTACTTGAGCCTACTGGATTTTTATTTGCGGTGTGCTTCTGGGAAAAGCTGACAAAATCTATATGCAATATTTGTAACTTGAATAAGTAATAAATATAGAAACGGTTAATTAGCAAGATTAAAAAGTAGTTTATTTATTTTACATACATACATACATATATTTAGTTACATTTACACGGTCTTACACTTACATCTGGCCCTTTGAGAGCAACCATTTTGTTGATGTGGCCCTTTGTGAAAAAGAGTTTGACACCCCTGCATTAGAGTCACTAAATCCCTGTAAAAACTACACTATTTCTGGAGATTCTGTGTGGGATCTCTCATAGAAGAGATTAGACAGAGATTGAATGCAATGTCCTATGAATCTGAATGTAAAGAGCTAAATGGTGTTCTCTGGTTGTTTTAAGCCTCTGGGGACGAGTGTTTAACAGCATGCATCGCTCACTAGCCTGCTGCATTGTGGGATTGACTTGAATTCACAATGATAAAATTTCTCTGCATGGTGAGTCTGATACAATTCTGGCAGAAGAAAAAACTGTACGTGTGTCTGTGTGTCACCAGGTCCAACTCTGCTTAGCTTCAAGGGATCTGATGAGATCAAGTCTTGTATAGCCAACAAAATGTACCATAATCCCGATCCTCCAGTTAGGTAGTCACAACTAAGACCAAAAATTTAGACCTGTCCTCCAACTCAACTCCACCTTTAAGCTATTGACATCAGGTTGGTGGTGTTTTTCATGCATGTTTATGGTGGAATGTTTCCGTGGTAAAACAATGGACAGATTAGCAAATACAGCCAAAAAAGTGGACTGTCTGGAAACTTTAGAAAAAACTCTGTTACCATCACACCCCCAGAGAATGTTGATGACATCAGCTGTAAAGTATCAGTACAACTCAGAATATTATGATGTCACATGATCCCAATGGATTGAGTAAACATTTAGTTGGACACGTATCTTGAGGTGAGACAGTGAACCAGGATATTACCAGGACATGGTGAACCAATCAGACTTCCCACAAAACCACTCCCACGCAATCCATGTAGACAAGACAATACAAGGGACAAGAGCTGCTACAAAACTGCACCAGATACAACCCAGAGGGACGGAGTGATTTACGAGCAGACATAGTTTTGATCGCCCACGTCCCGACCTCTCTTTCCCTTGCCTATAGGTGCCATCAGCAATGGAGGCCCCACTGACACACCACCCACAAATGGATGCCTCGTGGTTCAATTTGCTCCTGTCACTTCCTGCTAGCTTCGATTTTTTTTTCCACAAACTTGGCCTGGGGAGATGTACTATGTCATACAGTGCAATACAGGAGGCTGATTTTCACATGTTGATGAATTGAAGTAACAGGGTTGAGGGATGGGCAAGTACAATGAAATATCCGTACACTGTAAAAAGGATATCTTAGTAAGTTCAAATTTGTTCATAGATGAGATATATTTATTTGATAGACTTAATTTTAAAGGAACATTTCTTGCCTGGGATCCATAATATACATTTCAATACTTTACAAAGACGTGAGTCTAGTCACCAGTGAAACTCCCTGAGTTCAGATGGGCATGATCGACAGGTGGATTAGCCCATCAGGGACACACCTGGTCTGTCTGTATCAGAACAATGTTCATCTGAGGTGAGATAAATTTGATTGTATTTGTAAATCATAGATGACCAATAAGCTCATTCATTTTAAACAATAATCGGATCACATTTACAGAATCCACCCAAATTAAAATGCCCCAGCTATTGCACAATTGTGAATAGAGTCCAAAAATAATGTCGCACAGAGAGGAAAGAAATAATAAGAACATAGTTCTTAATAACAAACAGCAAATACAATGGTGAACTTAATTATATCAAAATCTTGTAGAATTTTGTAGAGTAACAAATGAGCACATGAGGTTAAGGCTAAGGATTAAAAAAAACCCAAATACCTAATTGCACCGTTAACATTTGACTTAACAACTTTTAACAACAGTTTAAAAAATATAAAACAAACAAGTTATATAAAGTCAGATAATTTAAATTTCCTTGATCTCTTGGGAAATTAATTATTTGCATTTGACCCATCTTTCAACCAGTGCCACTGGAGCAACCTGTGATGACCCATCTTCAGATCATGAGCACTTCTTGGTCAGGACTACCTTAGCTGGAGGATTTTATCTTTTGTGCATGCTTTGGGTTGAGCTGGGAAACTGGAGTGCCCACCCAGACACAGGGAGAACATGCAAACTCCACACAGAAAGGCCCCAAAGTTAAACCCATAATCTTCTTGCTGTGAAGCATGAGTGCTAACCATTACAACAAAAACAAAAAAATACAGAATGAATAGAAGTTAGTCAATTTAACCCTAAACATTTTAAATCTAAACACTTTTTTTGCAGTATATGGAGCCATCACCTTGACGATGGCGCCCATAGGGGACAACAGAGAGCACATTTTATACTGTGAAAAAGACAAATGTTGGTTCAGTTTAGCTACAGGCTTGGCCATCAGGTCAGATAGTAGCAGTAATTACAGCAGAAGTAGGATAGTCCGGGGATGGAGAGTTTTACAGTGCCAATGTCCAAAATGGTGGAAACAGCACACAAACTTATGTCTTCTTCGTAGGAAGAGTTCACAAAGTATATTTTTTGTCTTGTCATTCTGAGTGGGAAGACATAGAAGACAGTGCATGGAGAAATTAGGGAGATGTATTTGTATATTTTATGTAGGCAGCAAAAGGACATGTTTGATTTTGTTGATTTAAATCAGACCTGCCTCTGCAAAATCAAGCTTTTTTGAAGCTTTTAACTATGATATAATTGTTTCTTTCTCACGATTTACTCACCCAAAGGAGTGTATTTGAAATGATTTGTGCATGTTTGAGAAGTCTTTAGTCACTTATTTTCAAGATGCCATATTGCCAATCAATCCCCATTTTCACTGACAGGTACACGCCCACTACTCTGTACTTACTTCGTTCTCCAGTTTAATTTTTTAATCAGTGATACACCTAGGATTTGGCAGCACGGCGTAGTCATTTTGGTACCTACGGCAGCATCAGCTCCTATGAGGCACCACAGTTTTCAAACGCAGAAGTCAGCGCACAGATTTATAATGTGGGTGTCGTAGATTACAACTATAGAGTAGACACAGGCAGAATAGGTCTTCTTTAAAAATGAAAATTACTTGTTAATGAGCTTTAAAGGGGACATGTGTAAAAGTGACTTTTATGAGCGTTCATCTATGTTATAACAGTCTTCCCTCATCATTAGCCAGAGTTATATTGTGACTGACTCATGCATGTTTGAGTAATCCTGTACTGTCCTGCATTTGGGCTTGAGTGCTCAGAAAATTCAGTTTTTACCTACCCCCCCATCCCCGCCCACTGCTCTGTAAAAGTCAGACTCTACTGGAAGATATCAGAATACCATTAGTCCCAATTTTTTTCCCCCTCATATATATTCCCAATGCCATCTGTTGCATTTAAAGTCTGATCAAATGTCATCATCTAATCAGATTTGTTTATTTCATTGATGCATGTGAAACAAAGGAGATCATTGGTCACTTGTCTTTTAGAACAAAATGACAGTTCTCTCACCTCAGTATTAAAACTTTTATTCTGGATCTCAGGCAATAACCGACCATTTTTGCAAATTTTTTACCTCTGTCCCAATCTTAACTCAATCCATTTGAAAATCATTCCTCCTCTTGTTTCTCAGGAGTGCAGTTTAAATTAAATGGTATTGTGAATGATAATATTGTTTTATATTGTGGTGCGTCTCTCTAGTGCCCTCTTGGGCTTGTCCATGGCTGTACTGCATCTTGTTTCCTGTAGCTATGTTGTGCTTCCTCTTGTCTACCAGAGACCACAGCACTTGAAAGCAATTTTCTTTAATCAACTTCACTCCAAAGGCCCTCTGATGCCAACCTCAGCACAGCCACCATCCTCCTTGTGTCTCTGTTTCTTTCTCTCTCAATTCATCTTTCCCTTCTACTCTTTCTGCTCTCTCTTCTCCATCCATGTTTTTTTCTCTTTCCTCCTCATCTTTCTTTCCCTATGTTTTGCTTTCTCTCTCGCGTGCTCCCTCTAATGCCAACCTCAGCACAGCCACCATTTTCTCTCTTTTTCTCTTACCCCTCCTTCCCTCTTTCTCTTATACACTAATGCAACATACTCGCTCTCTTTGTACTTGGCATCCTTTCTCTCTCTCTCTCTCTCCCTTCCCCTTTTTCTCTCTCTTGCTCTCTCTACTCCATCTGCCTTTTCCCTCCTGTCTCTTCCCTTCATCTCTCTCTTCTTTTTTTTGCCTTGCTCTACCCCTTCTTTTGTGTCCCCTCCCTTCTTCCTCAGCTTCCTGTTTTTCTCTCCCACTCTCCATTTGTGTTGTAACAACTGACAGGAGGGACCAAAGAGACAGAACTCAGGGAAAGGTTTAACAGTGTTTATTTACAGATTTACAAAGTGCAATATGAGGGTAGATCGGTCGTGAGTTGAGAGCGGAGTGTTAACTGTGGTCCACGGGTAGAGCAGGAGTAGCAGAGTGAGACGAGATGAACAGTAGTGGCAGAGGAGAGCAGGGTTGGAGACAGAAGAGATGAGCGGGTCCAGGGAGCGGGATCTGGTGAGGAGCAAAAGTATCCAATTCAGCAAGAGTCAAAAAAGGAAAAAACATGAACTGAGGAGCCAGGAGCTCAGCCCAGCTCTGGCAGGTGGGGGAGGGGAAAAGCAGGACAGGAGGCAAAACATGGTGCCGGAATCGTGCGGACCTAGTAGGCCCGTGAGCAGGAGACAGAGCCGACTGTACGCAATGGGCGTGGCAAGAGGAGCTCCGCTCTGACACCCTCCTCCGGACCCAGTCGATGGTAGGATAAACGCCTGGCGGAGCGAGGGATCTGACCCCGAGTCCGCTTGGTCCATCGGGGCCAGGTCGTTCTGTCGTAATGGCAGGCAAATTGGACCAAAAGATGCAGAACTCGGGGAATGTTTACAGTGTTTATTTACAGTAATGGTAAATAGTACAGAAAAAAAGGGTAGATCTGGCGATGAACAGGGACGAGTTACGAGCCAGGATCCAGGGGCTTAACGTGGAGCCAGCGGAGATGACGGTGCGGGCAGCACCGGGGCAGGGAGCAGAGTGTGAGCCAGGGTCCGGGGTCGTGGAGTGCAGGGACGTAGACAAGGTGATCAGAGCCAGGACGAGGAGCAGGGTGCAAGGCAGGATCCAGTGACGTGGAGTGCAGAGACAAGACAAGACAGTACTTTTCTCCAATCAATCTCTCCTCTTTCGTACTCCCTTCTTTTTTTCACCACTGAGACTTGTCCTCTCCTCGCAGATTCTCTGTATCTTTGTACCAGGAACATATTTTGTGAGCTCTTAACAGTCAGTGACCTTGGCAGTCATGCCTACATGCATATGAATGGGCTGCTTGTAGTGTGTATTCAGACAGCATCCACCACAGAACCTTGTACTATTGATTGGGGAAATATAATGCAAATGTGTGTGCTGCTGTATTACTGCTGCTTGTGACATAACATACACTGGGAAAGGAATTGTTATGAATACTGCAATTCAAGATTATTATTTTCAGTAACTTTGTTTGTTTTATTTATTCCTTTTATTCATGGGTTTCAGTTTCAGCTGCCAAAGTAATTAGCAATTCAAAACAAAATATATCTTTTGAATTGGTGACAGTCCTCAAAATGTCCCCTATAAAAAATTGGATCTGTGCACATTTATAGCTGGCTAGTTCGAATGAGAGAAACAATGTGTTGTAATGTCTGGGGGTACCAAAGATTCAGACTCGGGGTAAAAAGTTGAACAAAGTGTATTTACAAACACGGACATTTAAATGTAGATAGACGGAGCAGATAGATAGAACAATGTCATATGCTGAAGTCTTCGAGCAGGTCGTAGGTAGCGGGGTTAGAGAATGGGGTGTTCGTACCGCTCAAGGTGAGCTGGTTCGGAGGCTGAGGTGTTTGTACTGGTCGTGGAGAGCTGGGTCGGAAGCAGAGGTGCAGAGTACTTCAAGGAGCAGGATCTGGCAAAGATAACCAGCTGAGTACAGAGATCATTCTTACAAAAAACTAGACTGAGCTAAGCGGAACTGTACCATGGGGGCGGGGGGGACTTGATCTCAGTTGCAGGCTTGATTGTTCATGGGTTGGAAGTGTGTAGTGGGAGGTACCAGAATCAATGTCAGTCTGACCATTTCTGGTGTAATGTAATGTCTTAATTATTTTGTTATTTTTAGAGTGACTCGGCAAAAACATCAATCTAGTTGAAGTCTAATGCAGTGGTCCCCAACCTTTTTATCACCGCGGACCGGCCAACGCTTGAAAATTTTACCGCGGACCGGGGGGGGGGGGGGGGGGGGACTAATGCTAATGCTAATGATTACACATGATACACATTTGACCCACAATTAAGTTAATAGCAGAATAAACCACACTTACCAATCAGGAACAGCATCCAGTCCATCAAAACATAAGGTCCCTCTACTCCTCAGTCCACCATGAGATCTTCACTCGGTTCCACGAACCGCTCCGGGTCCGAGATGCCTCTAGTTTAACTTGTACAAACATCCACAGTGTCCTCGGTCACGTACTTCCTTTGTTTTGTCCGTTTGTGTATAATTACGCAATACGTGCGCATAATTTTACGCGCAGATCTTTATATCCAGTCTCGTGTTTTTACGCGGAGAAGTGACGGAACAAATTTCACTTTCCTGCAGCAGATTGGACATGGAGACTCTAACTTCCTTTGTGGACATAATTTCTTGACTGGATTATATTCTCTGGACCTTTACAGAACAAATGAGACCAACTTTGTGTGAATATGTTGATGTTTGACAGAACCAGAGCGCTCAATGGTAAGTGAAGTCCAGATTCACATTTCTGACCTCTCTGTAAAACGGCTTTCCTGTCAGCACTGTGGTGAATGGAATGGTTTACATATTCAGAAAGATGAATGCCGTAGCTTTCATTTGATGTGTAGATTGTTTGTGTGGGTGACGCAGAAATACACTTACATTGCTGTAAAGTTGTAACGTGTAATGCGGGCGGGCCGTCGGAACGCGAAGTGGTTAAGTTGTCGGCGCTCAAGTGACGGAAACGTAACCGAGAGAATCCGGTCATTTTTCAAAATAAAAGATTTTTCAAAATAAACGATTGTTCAGACTCAGATAATAAATACAACAGAAATAATTAATTATTTCTTGGACGGCCCGGTACCAATTGATCCACGGACCGGTACCGGTCCACGGCCCGGTGGTTGGGGACCACTGGTCTAATGAAGCAGTGGACAAGGAGCTGCAGGTGGATGTCACTGACATCATGTTACAACACTTTTTCAGAGAAAATTTCACTAGAGGACCCTTCTGCTTTTAGAAATGTACATGTAATGCTAATGCTAACGTCTATTAGAATGTTAAATATTACATTTGTTATAAGGATGAACCAATTAGTTTTTGGTGTATATTATTTTAGTTAGTGGTGTTATTTATGTACTTATGAGGCTCTGAAATTAGCATCAGCATTAACATGCTTAACATGTTGTCAATGACATCCATCCGCAGCTCACTGTCCACTGCTGGATCTGTCAGAATTTATAGATTTTTTTATCTTAACCTTACATTACACTGGAAATGGTAGCACTGACTGTCCCCCTGATTAGAACTGCCCGCTACCGTTATGCACAGAGCCAATTACAATCAAAGGGCCTACGCTTGATTTTGAATAATTGGTCAGGAACATTGTTTTTGTTTGAACTGGTAGCCCCGCTCACTAAGCCCTCTGATATTGCACCACAGCTCAGGCACAACATGGTTCAAGAAAATGTTTTTGTTTTTTGTTTTTTTTAATGCATGTGATTATATTGAACTTGGACCCAAAAAAAAAAAAAATGCTAGTTAGTTACATCTCTTGAGAATTTGTAGTTTCAAAAGTCCAAAATTGTGAACTGAATCACACAATTTGTTTATTATAAATAAGATTTTAGATTGAGATTTTAATCTCATCTCGTGGACCAAGTCTTGTGCCTCAACTCTGGCTATTGCTCCATGTGAGAGAGGAACGTTATCACATTCTGTTATCTGAAAACATCCATATTTTTGTACAGAGTCAATGTCAAACAAGTTTTAATGTACAACAGGAGATAATGATATTTGAACGTAACCGATGGCGACAGGTTTGTGTATGGCGATATAGACAGACGTAGTGTGTCGAGGGACTGAGCATAAGCCACTGTAAACAGAAGGAAATAGTGTTGTTTACATGGGGATTTACAAAGAGCTGTCATTGACTGCTCTCTGTCTGAAATGGGGAATTATAAAGTTGTGAGTGAATACATAGGAGACTGTGTGATTTATTATAGTGGATAAATACATGAATACAAAAACACACTAAGGCATTATTATGTTTAGTTCAGAAAAATATCTATTTATAACAATAGTCTTTTTATGTTGGGTGCGTTGGGTTAGAAATAAATTGGCACAAGGGATAATAAAAGGCAAAATAATAATAATAATTAAAGCTGCAAGCGGCGATGATGTCCCTCGCCCCCAGCGTGACCGCCGACTCAAAGAAACAGGAAATGAAGTCATTTTTTGACGGCGTGCTATGCATAAATCATAAAGAATACCCCAAAAACATGGATGATTATGGACAATCAGCATGTGTACATGCTGTATGTGGAGTTTGAGGTAATTTGGATGAAAAACCTAGGTCTAGATAGATTTAATTTGCACGGATGTCAAAGTGGCGTGGGAATTTCAATCCAATGATGAAATCATATTTTGAGGGCCTGCTACACATAAACCATAAAGAATATCCACAAAACATGGATCATTATTGACAATCAACATGTGTACATGCTGTATGTGGAGTCTGAATTACTTTGAATGAAAAACCTAGGAATAGATGGGTTTCATTTGCACTTATGTTAAAGTAATGTGGGAAATTTAATCCAATGATGAAATCATATTTTGAGGGTCTGCTACACATAAACTGTAAAGAATATCCAAAAAATATGGATGATTATTGACAATCAACACGTGTACATGCTGTATGTTCACTTCGTGAGTGGTGAGGGCCAATAAGCAGAAACCCAGGAAGAACAATGCCCAATGACAATAATAAGAATAAGAAACTGAGGAAGAACAATGCCCCTCACCATCACTTCGTGAGTGGCGAGGGCCAATAAGAATAAGAAACTGAGGAAGAACAATGCCCAATAAAACACACACACCAAACAATACCACAGTAAAAATTCATGTAAGTAATTTTTTTTTTTTTATATTTTGGATGTAAATTATTCCATTATTTCAATTAAAAAATAAATAATACTTGAATTAATAATAGTAATAATACATTAATTATTATTATTGTTATTATTTTTGTCATATACATTAGGAAAAAAATACTTGGCAATCAGAGAGAAGCAGTGCTGCAGAATACATATGTTTAATTGACAACCAAGTGCAAGGTTAAATGTAAGATTTTAATTTTAATTTCATAAACTTGTGTCCCCAGATATGTGGTAAAGTAGAAAGTAGAATGACCCTCACCCAGTTGAGGGTAAACTGGGTTGCCAGTTTCAGTGCTGATACAAAGATTATCTTTTTTAGAATCTTTTTAATGTATTGCATACTATTCAATACACAATGAGTTGCTTAAAATTTCAAATGTCACCAACACAGTGTTCATAAATTCATTGATAGATTTACATTGTCTTACTTACAGATCTCTTCTATATCACTCTTGCAATGTAACAACATGTTACTGGGCCCCAGTTCCTATTTCGAGAACACCTGCTGTCTCTGTCTCTTTAATAAAATACCAAAATTTCCAAAAGTTTTCAAAGTCTGAAACAAAACACATCAGAAATGTTCCTTGAGACATCTTCAGTAGAAAATCACGACATAAAACTCCCAATTATATTCAATATGCTTCACCAAAAGAAAATACATGGCATTTCATGACACCATTTTGTCTTCACTCACCTTGATATTGCACTGAAAATCTTACAGAAAATGCTAAAAATAGGTTAAAACTGCCAAAGGATAGAAACTCACTGTTTAGTTCCACAATGTTAAATTGCCATATCCTACACTCTCCATTAACTTTCTTATTATCGTGCCCTTTCTGTCTGCAGGTGGGGTTGACGGTTTGAAGCCTGTCTCTGCCTTGGTACCCTTGTCCTCTGCAGTCAGGTGAGCTTCTCTCAAAGTGTCGTTTTGTAGTGTGTTATTGCTATGATAGATGTGACTATGAGACAGCAGAGCAATCACAGGTGTCAGACTGAAGTCATTTATGGCTTATTTAAGTTTGAGCGCCTTTCCACCAAAAATATCACTTGAATTAAAAATATGATACAAGCTCTCAGATTAAAGGTGCACTATGGTACTTTTCTCAAAGGGTTCAACTGCATGTCTCCTTGGATTGTTGTTTTCAATCATAAACTGTATAAAGAACTGGACGTCACCCATAGCGTTCGGCTCCACTCTAATGAAGCTCATCGATGCTAGAAGTTATAGCAACCAAAGAGCCAATTCAGAGTGAGGCTGTTGGTAACATCCATTTCTGCTTGCAGTGCTGGTTTAGCTGGGAGCGTTCGCTTAGCAACGTTGTCAATCAAAACTGTTGCTAACGCTAGCAGGAGGATCCCCGGGGAAAGAAGGAGCCTGTTTTGTCTGTTATTAATGTTCATATCTTGAATTACAGACACAATAGACAAATAAAAATACCAGAATCATGTACAGAGGGTTTTAAGATCAAAATGACAAGGCTCACTGCAGCAGTTACGGAGAGAGCGACAGTTTTTAATCTAAAGTGCATTGGAGTCGATGGAGCCAGAAGCACACCCATGCTCATTTCCCATTTGGAATGTGGCAGCTAGCAGGTTAGCTATGTTATGTTTATATATACAGTCTATGTTTTCAATGTTAGAGAAAGTTTAGATTTTTTAATTCTGGTGTTTGACTCCTCTGGAGGCAGCGCTCAAACCTGCACACTGAAGAGAAGACCCTTGAAATGCTGCATGGAATTACAACTTTTGAACATTCCACACCAAGAATTAACATCTCCATGGAGACAAGCAGGTGGTGGACATTTATATAGTGCTCTTTTGTTTTTTTGTTTTTTTTTCACATTTTATATTTGACAAATTGCCATATATGCCAGATTCTTGAATCTTTGTCAAATGTTTTGTTAAGTTGAACATTAATGAAACATTAATCCAAAGATTTATATTGGACATGTTAACATGTTTTGATGATGTGTGACAAGGAGATAAAAACAGAATAATGTGAACTATAGGAAATGTATTTTTTGTGTTTTCAATTCAATTCAATTCATTTATTTTTGTCCGCCCAAAATCACAACAACAGTTGTCGCGAAGGGCGTTCATGTTTTGGTTGATGGGGGAAACCGGAGTACCCGGAGGAAACCCATCCAGACAAGGGGAGAAACATGCAAAACTCCACACAGAAAGACCTGGGCGACCCGGGGATCGAACCAAACCCTTTTGCTGTGAGGCATGAGTGTTGCCACTCAGCCACCGTGCTGCCTACACACAAAAACAAAACAACAGGAAAAATCAGACAAAACAAGAAAAATCGTCCAGGGCGAGGAGGAGGGCCAGGCGAGGAGGAGAAAGACCAGGCGAGGAGGAGGAGAGGGTCCAGCTGTCATCGGGGCATCTGAAAGAGTTACACTCCACAGGGGGAGTGGGACAGGGGACATGTGAATAGCATTGCTGATGAGAAAATAGGACAAAGTAGAGGATAGTGCTCAGGTTGCCATACTTCCCCCAGCTAGTTATCTCCTACTGCACTCTATCTTATCCCGGGTTTTAATGTCCCTAACTCCCTCACTAAGTAACCTGGTCATAAGCTATACTGAAGAGGAAGGTTTTAAGCCTGGTCTTAAATACAGAGACTGTGGGGTAAACGTTTTGGAAAATGTTTACGATTGTAGTTCGAATTTGACATAAAATATAAAAGATGAGGTCAGTTGCGAAAGGAAGAGTATCTGGAGAAAAAGCTTAAAAAACTCTGATGTATCCAATGAATTCTGAAAGCCAATAGGTTAAAATTATAGCATGTAACTTTCTGGAGGTGGAAAGTCAGCTGCATAATTCTGAGTTAAAACCTTTCTTTGGACCATTTTACATGAAGATAGGTTTTATGCCATACTGTGGAATATTATAGACAAAGGAACACCATTTCCATGGAAACAGACTGGAGAAGCCCTCCTCCAGCCCAAATAAGAGTCAGTTTTGTGGTGATGCAAGCCCACTCACAGTAATGGACACATGTTTTCTGTTTTCAATGCGACAAAAACATCCATAATGAAAAAAACATGCTTTTATTTTTGTCTATTTTTTGGCAAAAATGTTACATGCTGGGGCTTTAACCAAAATACCTGAGAGAACTGAACTAACTGAAGGAGTTCAAAAGCTTTATTTTTAACCAGGAAACAACACAGAAAGCTCCAAAAGCCAAATTTGCATAAACATAACCAGTTTTGCATTGTGGGAAAAGCCTATTTATTTCCTTGCTTGTACCATTTCTGCAGCACTCAAACATAATAAACACACAAATTGATATTGCCACTGGGTAAATAATGCACTTTTGATTAGCAGCATCTCTCAAAGTACAAAACCAGTCTACTCTCTGCTCCATTTCTGTCTGCTGGTTTTAAAATTGGCCCTATATTTCTCACTGTGAAGAATGGCTTTGCAACAGAAGTGTGTGGTGAAAACGGTTGCATAGCTGCTGTAACACTGACGATATTCGGTGTCTCTAAAATAATGAACCAGATGCAATGCAATAATTAGATCCGTGGCTACAGTTCTGCTATTGAACAGTTCTGCAAACTGTATAAAATGACTGAGAATGCATTGAGGATTAAAAAATATGTGCATAATAAGTAGACATTTTATGAAGCTGTAGACGTATACAGGCAATAGTGCCATACATTAGCATATAGTTACAGTGATATAGATATTATATGCACAGAATGATTCGCTGCAGAATTGTCTTCTTCAGTGTTTATTCAAAAATTATACTCTCAACAACTGAAAATGGGTAAACTTTACCACTCACTCTAAACCAGGCATATCCAAACTTTTTTCATATTGAAACATTAAAGCCACAGTATGTACATTTTTCAATAATGTTAGCTCATTTTGTTTGTATATTGCCCTGACAAAACATGTCCTTACTCTGAACAGCCTTGCATCTTCACAAACCTGAGTCTTATTTGGCCTGGAGGAAGGGGCTTCTCCAGTTTGTTTCCATGCAAATGTTCCTTTAGCTATAATGTTCTAACCTGGCTCATGTCAGATTGATGTGTACCACTCTGAATTGAGTTCTACATATTTATCAATCTGGAAAGACTCTTGCTGAAAATGATCAGAAAACGGTGGAATGTCATGATTATTTGAATCAGATTGAAGCATCACAGCAGCAGAACAAACGAAAAGTCAAACTTTTGTTATATCCAGGTGAGAAAAAAGCACAGACATCTCCCCTGTCCCCAAAGCACAAAGCAGTTCCCTCTGCATGTTTTTCACCAAAAATAGTTTTGGCACCAAAATAGATTGAAGTTTCTGTTTTGGTGTCACCATTTTTTTTTGGTTCACTTGCCTTTGGCTTTTTCACAAGCCATCATGCTGCTTTGTGATTAGTCCACCAGCCAGCGAGTGGCCCCTCCCATCTTGGCATGATCCTGCCCCAGCGGGATCATGCCAAGATGGATTCTTGAGTTTGTGAGCTCACAAATATCGCAAGAATCAATCTTGCAGTGCAATGTTAATAATGTTCCACAGTATGGCATAAAACAACTCTATCTCCATGGAGAATGTACCTAAGTGGTTTTAATTTTTAACACATTTTGAGCCCTTTTTGCTATTTAAAATAAATAATGTTTTTATGTTGGAACGACTAACAGGGGGAACCAAAGAGACAGAGCTTGGGGAAAAGTTTAACAATGTTTAACAGTTTTAAATGTACAAATGAAGGTAGATCGATCAGGCAGTAGAGCGTGAGCAGAAGGGTCTGAGATTAGGTGAGCAGTACCGGTAGAGGTGAGTTGGGTCAGAAGAGGTGAGGTTCGCACTGGTCGTGGAGAGCTAGGTCAGAGACAGAGGGGCTGAGCGGGATCTGACGAGGAGCAAAAATATCCAACTTAGAACAAGTCACAGAGCAAAAACATGTGTGCCCTGGGCACCCAGGAGCACTCTTCAGGGCCATACCCTTCCCATTCCAAATACTGAAGTCCCCTGTAGCGCCAGCGGTCAACAATGAGCGGCCGAACCATGAAAGCCGGGTGACCATTCACAACTCAGGCAGGCAACCCCTCGCAGAAAGAACGCCAAACTTGGGAAGTGAATTGGGTCCATCGGTCCAAAACTATCTACCGGAATCCTGTGGAGTCGGAATACATGGTTGGTTATATGGTCAGCAGTCTCCTTGGCAGTTAGGAGTTTTGGTTGGCAAAATGGGCTGCCTTGGAGAAACGGTCAACAATAGTGAGAATGACTGTGTTACCTTGAAACGGTGGAAGGCCCGTCACGAAGTCCACTGCCACATGGGACCATGGTCGTTTCAGGACTGGTAGTTGTTGGAGCAGAACGGAAGGTAGCGAATGGGCGAGTTTACTTCTGGCACACATCTGGCACGGTGAGACATAAGCCCTGGTGTCTTTGTCGACGGTGGGCCACCAGAAGTGACATCTCAAGAGGGAGAGTGTGCAATTGACTCTTGGATGGCTGGCGAACCGAGAGCAGTGGACCAAAGTGCCTTGGAGTGGACTGGATCTGGAACAAAGAGAGTACAAGGTGGGCCTGGATCTGGATGGGTCCATTGAGCCTCCCGGAGCAGGTCCTCAATCTCCCTGTGGACGGTCATGACCACACAGGTAGGGCATATGATGGGCTCTGGAGGGGTGGTAGTATCCTCCTGGGAGAACTGGTGTGACAGTGCATCTGGCTTGATGTTACAGAATCCTGGGTGATAAGTGCGTATAAAGTTGAATCTACTGAAAAATAATGGCCGGCGGGCTTGACGGGAATTCAAACATTTTACGGATGGAATGTAAGATAGGTTTTTGTGATCTGTCCAAACCAGAAAAGGATGCTCCACCCCCTCCAACCAGTGACGCCACTCTTCCAGGGTGAGCTTGACTGCCAGCAGTTCTCAATCCCCCACATCGTAATTGCTCTCAGCTGGGGAAAGGCAATGAGAGAAAAAGGGACAAGGATACAATCAATTGTAGGGTTCAAACCTTTGGGAGAGGACTGCTCCAACACCTGTATCAGAAGCATGCACCTCCACAACGAACTGGCAGGAGGGATTGGGGCCGAGGTGAATTCAGCTTTTCAAAGGCAGATTGGGCCTCAGGGGTCCAAAAGAACTGTCTGGAGGGAGAGGTAAATTTAGTGAGGGGAGCAACACCACGGCTAAAGTCCCTGATGAAACGACTGTAGAAGTTGGCAAACCCAATAAATCTTTGTAGTGGTTTCCTGTTGTTGGGCGTAGGCCAATCAGTGACCGCTTTAATCTTTTCTGGGTCAGCTTTTACCTGTCCACGCCCCACAATAAAGCCCAGGAAACTGACCTTATCCGCGTTGAACTCACACTTCTGACTTGATGTAGAGTTTCTTTTCCAGTAGTCACTGGTGGACCTGGCGTACTTGGTGATGGTTTTCCTGTGTGGAGAGCCACCAGAGAGATAGACGCCATGTGTTATTTAGACACCTTAAGCACCTTTGAGTTTTTTAAATCTGTAATTACTTTGGCAACTTCATGGTCTTCCCTAGCCTTTAGGGGGCCCTAAGCAGAATTTGCCTTGGGGGCCCTCACCACATCAGCAACGCAAATCCCTCATTGCATCTTGATACTGCACAGATCTCTACAGATTACAGGCTGTATAAATAACACACCATAGACATCAAGAATCTTACGTCAGACACAGTACCGGTATCAAAATAGGTGGTGCATTATAATGTGGCCCTATTGGCTAAAGTGAGAATATACGTACAGGTTGTAAAAGCTATATGATAGATATTTTTACAAAAAAACAGCTGTTTAGACTAAATCAATTTTAACATAAGACCCACTAAATATACTTTTCTTTTATTATGATTAATAGATAATGTTTGATATGATAAACACTGCCAAGAGTAAGTGACTGAAGTCAGTCAGTTGTTGATAGATTAGCATAGATAATTTAATATAATATTGGCTATAACATTGAGTCAAACTGTGTTGATATTACAAAAAAACATAATACTATGTGTTGACTACCGTATTGTATTTATTTATATTAATAAATTACTAATGTGTACACTCTGATAAATTACTTAAATACTAAGTTATTATCACCAGGCATTACCAGCTTCAGCATCTTCAGCAGCATCTTGAGATGTGGATGTCACTTCATTTCCAATGGCAAAGAACTTGTCTAAAGAGCCTTTGCAAAAAAAACATAAAACACAGTCAAACTAAATGTAAATCCAAATTCCTGAATAATGACAATAATGATATGAAATAATTATAGGCTTTATCACAGGCACTTTGCTGTTATTTGTGACTATTACATTATTTATTTTATTTTTAGCACTTATATAACATATAACAATAAAAAGGACACAGTTTGTGCAAAAAAAAAAAAAAAAAAAAAATGTGCAGGAAGAGGCAAAAAGCCCAAATATTAACCTTATGAATACATAAAATTGAACACTGTGGTGGTGCACTGGATAAAAAATGCCATTTATGCAACTTAAAAAGTGAATTCAAACATGGATTGAAAATCAATAAAACATCCAACAATTGAAAGATTATTACACATTTCCCTGAAATATCAGACATTTCCTTAAACTCTTTTTAAATAAAGTTTCTGCCATCACGAGTCACATGGCTCTACACTTTACAGCCTCTGGATCATAGGCAATGAGTATTGTATCTATGAATCTGCATTAATTTTAATTAAAATGTGAAATGTTTAGGGATAGGGGTTATAATTATACAATAGTTACATATAGTTTATAAATGGCATTGAATAAAATAAGACTGTTACTAACTGGCTTTATTATGCTGCTCAGGTCTTTTACAAATGTGAAAGACCGGTGTCCCGTTAACTCCATGACCAGGCTCTCTTGATAATTTAGCCAAGCAATGTAGCACCAAACACCGCAGCGATAGTAAGACACACCGACAGCAACGCCTTAGCCTGGATTTAATGTTAAGAGATGCAGAACAGCAGATTTCCCGCTAACTGGCTAACAACAATATCCTACACACACACACATAATTTACAGGCAGGAAACACGATCATGAAAATGATATGTTTCATAATGACACTTTCACTACTGAGAAGAAGGCTGTACGGTCGGTCACAAACACAGCAACACCACCTTACGCTGGGCCTGGGCTGGGCCCCGCCGCCTGCTACTACACCTGCCGCTGCGATGCTATGCTAAGTGCTAATAGCATGTTGACATACTCAAGATAGCGGTGGGTGGTGACATTGTGAATTAAAATGACAATAACGTAACTTGTCACATTAATTGCATTAACCTCTTTGTAAGATTCACTCAACATTACCTCTAGATTAATGTTTCTTCTCTTCTTTTTACGCTTCTCCACACCCGACGGGTAGCTTCGTTTGGACATGATGAAGACGATGAAAACTCGGAACAGTCGGGCACAATACCGTTATATTATGCATTTGTTTACTTCACAGTCGTGCTCGCTTACAATAAAGTTGGCCAATCATCGCAAGATCAGGTGTAGCGTCATTCAGTTGGTTGCCAGATTGTCAATACAAATACATCATGTATGCACTACACAGTGCGCTTACTGCGCTACAGCCGAGATGCGTCAGTAGCGTGTACTGCACGCGTACTAAATGCAATGTATATTGTGGGGGGTTGCCAGATTGGGGGCCCTCTTGAGTCCTCGGGGCCCTAAGCGACCTAGGCTTAGTTCGCTTATAGGCTGGGCCAGCCCTGATCCTGAACAAAGCCTGATCAGGGTCACTGATATTATCAGTGTAAGTGGGTGGAGTGAAGTGTTGGGTGATCTCCTTTACAGAGGTTATGAAAAAGTTGTTTAAATGAGTAGCTAAATAAATAGGTTCTTTAACAATGGAGTTATTTACACGTAGCTCCATTGTCTTGTTATTTTTGTTTTACTGACTGCCAAGCAGTTTGTTTAGGTGTTGCCAAATGGATTTACATTTCCTTTTGCATTTTCTATTACATTTATAAAGAAGTTAGCTTTGGCCTGCCTTAGATTTGTAGTTACTTTATTTTGCTTATGAGTAAATCTCTGTCTGTCTGTGTTTAGACCTGTTTTCAGGAATTGTTTCAGCAACTGGTCTCTAGTTTTGATCAGATTCCAACTGATGGGCACCCCCTTTTGGCTGAACTGGGCAGGTTGCTATAAAGTGCGCCTGTTTGCCACAATGCAGGCACTTACCTGCCTGGCGGTGTCACAGGTGCTCCTCTGGGGTAAGGGGCACGCAACCCATCTGCATTGGCTCCTCTGGTGGGGGTGTCACTGGGAGTCGGTTAACTGGTAACGGCAGAGCGGGGCAGTTCATGGCCAGGAGAGGCACATGGTGTCTATCTCTCTGGTGGCTCTGCAGGCGATTGTCGATTCGATTGGCTAGGGAAATGAAAGATTTTAGGTCAGGTGGGTCGTCTTGAGAAACCAGTTCATCCTTTAATTTTTCATTCCATCTCCACCTCCAGTGTCCAGGACTCAATGGTGTAATCTGCCATGGACCTGGATCACTGAACTAGGCTTAGGAGGTGCAGAGAGGCATCAGCTTGATAGTGCGGGTGATTGAATACCAGTTTAAACTCTCCCACAAAACCATCAAAAGTCACATGGTCTTAGCAGTGTTAGAAAATTTAGCCTCTGCCCATTGGAGTGCTCTCCCCCTCAATAATCCATACATGTAATGTATTTTCGCACCATCTGATGGGCTGGACGTTGTTGAAACATGGAGGTGCATTGAAAGAGGAAACCCCGACAGAGGCAGAGCTGACTTGAATATGGATCCTGATCAGGGAGTTGAGAGCGGGGTGTTTGCTGTGGTCCAGGAATAGAGTGTGAGCAGCGGGGTCTGAGATGAGGTGAGCAGTAGCGGTAGAGGTAACCTAAGGCAAAAGAGGTGAGGTTTGTACCGGTTGTGGAGGGCTGGGTCAGAGACAGAGGAGCTGAGCGGGTCCAGGGAGCGGGATCTGACGAGGAGCAAAAATATCCAACTTAGAGTGAGTCACAAAGATCAAAAACATGAAACTGTGCCAAGAAGAGTTGTACCACAATGGATACACGGATGATCTGGCGCTGAGTGTCAGGTCCTGGCTGTCCTCCCCAGGGGCAGCTTGATTGCTGATTAGGTGCAGGTGTGTGTGGGAGGAGCCCAAATCTCCGCCCAGCTCCAGGCTCAGATACAGAAGGGAAGGGGGAAAACAGAGCAAAAAACTGAGGACAGGCTGGGATTATGACATTGTTAAGTGCTATGGCAACAGTGTTCATTTTTCATCATTCTGAAACCTATTGGCTAACGTATTGATTGAAAATATATACTTATGCTTTACTTTACTATTTCTCTGTAGTAAGTAATTCATACTCTAGTAATAATAATAATAATAATAATAATAATAATAATACATTTTATTTATAGGGCGCCTTTCTGGGCACTCAAGGTCACCTTACATACAATATATACATATACAGACAGTTAAAATCAACATTTATGAACATACAGTTAAAAGCATTCAGATAAAAAACACTGAAAAAGGACAGGGCAGGTGTGGATTATAAAGAATATGCCAGTCTGAACAAGTGGGTTTTGAGGTTGGATTTGAAGTGTGAGAGTGTGTCAGTGTTGCGGAGGTCAGGGGGAAGAGAGTTCCAGAGCTGGGGAGCAGAGCGGCTGAAGGCCCTGCTCCCCACGGTGACAAGCTGAGCTCAGGGAACAGAGAGATGGAGAGAGGAAGAGGAGCGGAGAGAGCGAGCGGGTGTGGCAATATGGAGGAGGTCTGAGAGGTATGGAGGTGCAAGGTTATGGATGGCTTTGAATGTGTGGAGCAGGATTTTATATTGGATGCGGTGTGAGATGGGGAGCCAGTGAAGTTGCTGTAGGATGGGTGTGATGTGGTTGATGTAAGGGGTGCGTGTGATGATGCGAGCTGCTGAATTCTGAACCAGCTGAAGTTTATGCAGTGTTAGTAGTTACTAGTATGAGGAAAATCCTCATACTAATCTTACTGCCTCCACTGCTGTCCAAGTCTTTGTGCCCTCTACTCTTCTTTGCCCTCTGACACTCTGTCCTGTATCACAGTGCCACTTTCCCCTCTCTGTTAATGAGCTGACTCTGGTGCTTGTACAGGTCACAGCGCTATTTACGGATCTGGCAGAAGCGCTAGCGACGTTAGCTAGCCACCCTGCTGCGCTGCCTCATTTGCATCTCTTTCAGACTCCCTTTCCCCCCACTGCTCTCCCCCTTGATCGACAGCTCCTGCACTCCTCGTGCCAGTTTGTGTCGCACATGTTAATTAAAGCTGCTAATTAGGTTTCCCCACTAAAAAGGTCCGCATTAAATCAGATTGTGAAGACTGAATGATTCTCTGGTATTAGCATAATTGTGTTTTGAACTGTTAAAGATTTGAACATTAGGGAGTTTTTGGTGTGTGTGTGTGTGTGTTTTTTGTTTGTTTTTGTTTTGTTTTTTTTGTTTTTTTTTGTGATTAGTTGCACAAAAGGTTTAAGGAAT
Source organism: Periophthalmus magnuspinnatus (assembly GCF_009829125.3). NCBI lineage: Eukaryota > Metazoa > Chordata > Actinopteri > Gobiiformes > Gobiidae > Periophthalmus > Periophthalmus magnuspinnatus. The sequence continues at coordinate 3,017,572 of NC_047148.1, read as the reverse complement.
AAAAGCAAAGTTCAGCTAGGGGCAAAAATATACCAGGCCGCTACACATGGGGTACAGATATAATGAGACTGCTACTGGCTGATGGAGCAAAGAATGAAACTAAATATATTAACAAAAAAAATCTCTAAAATAAGGAGAAGTGCAATGTACCCGAGGTGGTTCCATGGAGAGGCAGCCACGAGCACAGACCAAACTACTGGAGCCTGTGATAAATAATAGCAGGGTTCATTGTTTTAGATTTGATGAGTTTTGTAACTACATGTGCAAAACAAAAATCTGCACAAGTTGGATTTAGAATAAGAAACCTTGATTGTCCCACAGCAGGTAGAAGCTCCTGCACTCCTCGTGCCAGAAGGAGAGAAGTGAGGGCTGAAGATGTGTAGAATGAGACAAACAAACAAAAGTATCAACAATTAATCAGAAATATTGGAGCGATAAAGCAAAACAGAAAGCAAATTATATTGGTTAGTAATAATAATAATTCATTTGATTTTATATCATGCTTTTTGGACACTCAGACAGTACATTATATAATTCATTCACTGTAGTCACATTACTGACCTGGGGTTACACTGCCAATCTGCGCACCAAGCCCAATCTTGCTTAGTTTCAGAGTACGAGCAATGATCAGCCAAAATGTAATTTAGTTATATAGTTTAATAGTAAAATATAAGCTGATATATAGAATTGTAGCCGGCACGAGCGATATTTGGAGATACATATAATATATTCTTATGGTGCAGGGATCAGTTTGGAATCCAGGAAAGTAAAAAAAAAAAAAAACCTGATGCACTCCAAAAGATCATAGTATTAAAAGCCTTTATTACTACATGCGCAAATCTTGATGAAGGGCGAAGGGTCGAAACTGGTTGGATTTTCAATTTTATTTACATGGATCAATGCCAGACAACGTTCCGAAAGATACCATTTTGACTTACAGTCTTTAAAGATGCACTATGTAATTTTTCTAGGGGGGGCCACTGGCTTCCCTGGGTCCATGGACGAAGTTACTACTTTGGCCGGAATGTTCCACAATATGGAACATTGCCATTTCCTGTATTAAATTTACACATACACGTTTTATTACTCAAAAATACCACCTCTCTACAGAATCTGACCTGTAACTTGGCCTCGCGTCACATGCTTGTTTTCCATTATTTTTTATTTTTATTTTTGTTTGCCATACAGCGGAACATTTAAAGCAAAGCAATAAAATCTACAGCGGTAACAAGCAGACGGCGGCCCTCCTACCAGAAAAGTTAAGCAATGCACCTTTAAGCACAACTACATTATTTACAGTGGCTTGCAAAAGTACTCATCCCCCTGGAACTTTTTTCACATACTGTCATGTCACAACCACAAATTTTAAATACATTTTATGTGATATGAGCAACACAAAATGGCACACAAGTGTGAAGTGGAAGGAAATATTTTACAAGATTTCCAATTTTTTTTTTTTTTTATAACAAAACTTAAAAGTGCACCGTGCAAATGTATTCAACCCCCTTTTCTTGAATGCATCAATTGCTTTTAGAAGTACCCTGATGATTTTGGAAAGATTGAATGTTGACCTAATGACTAAAAAGACTCCACCTCTGTGTAAACGTCTCAATATAAATGCAGCTGTACTGTGAAGGCCACAGAAGTTTGTTAAGAAAGTGTTGGGGAGCAAACAATATTAAGTCAAAGGAGCACATCAAACAGGCCAGGGAAAAAGTTGTGGTGAAGTCAAGCATTGAACATCTCAAGGAGCACTGTTCAATCCATCATTCAGAAATGGAAAGAGTATGGTACAAGTGAAAACCTACCCAGACATGGCCATCCACCAAAACTTACAGAATGAACTAAAAATAGTATTCATCAGACATGCAGCCAGTAGGTTCATGGTGACTCTGAAAGAGCTGAAGAGATCCACAGGTCAGGTTTGGGAATTTGTTCACACGATAACTATTAGTCGTGCACTATACAAATCTGGTCTTTATGGAAGAGTGGCAAGAAGAAAGCCATTGTTGAAAACCATCCATAAGAGGTCTTGTTTACAGTTCGCAAAAAGTCATTTGGAGGACATCAAACATGTGGCAAAAGCTGCTCTAGTCTGATGAGACCAAAATTGAACTTTCTGGCCTGAAAGCCAAACACTACATGTGGAGGAAAACTAACACTGCACATGACTCTGAACACACCATCCCCACAGTCAAACACGGTGGTGGCAGCATCATGCTGTGGGGGTGCTTTTTTTTCAGCTGGATCAGGGAAGCTGGATTGATGGAAAGATGGATGGAGCTAAATATAGGGCAATCTTGGAAGAAAATCTGTTGGAGTCTGACTTGAGGCTGGGGCGGAGTTTCACCTTCCAGCAGGACAACGATCCTAAACATAAAGCCAAAGCGACAATGGAATGTTTTAAAGAAAAACATATTCATATGTTAGAATGGCCTGGTCAAAGTCCGGACCTAAATCCATTTGAAAATCTGAAAACTGCAGTTCACAAACAATCTCTATCAAATCTGACAGAGCTTGAACTGTTTTGCCAGAAGAATGGGCAAAAATTTCAGTCTG
>NC_047148.1:2279746-2309813 GCF_009829125.3 Periophthalmus magnuspinnatus | reverse complement strand
TGAAAGAACAGCACACATATTCAAATGATGCTCTGCTTTAACGGTAACCATAATAACTGCACTTTAGAAGTACCTTTAAAAGTAACTCAATGTGTTGTGCAAACACAATGAATATAGCCTATATTAAAGAACTCTTTATGAGGAATTATGCATCTGTATGACCCAAGTGGACTATTTCTATGAAGTCTATAAATGAGAGGTTGAGAATACGTTTCAGAAATTATTCTCTTTAGACAACTGATGATTTTTATACTGGAGAATGTACAATGTTGGTTTAGTTCTTGGTTTAATTTAGCTTCAGGCAAGATTTAAGTCCGGCTTGAGACTTTATTTGTGTGTGTGTGTGTGTGTGTGTGTGTGTGTGTGTGTATGTATGTATGTATGTATGTATGTATGTATGTATGTATATATATATATATATATATATATATATATATATATATATATTATATATATATATATATATATATATATATATATATATATATATATATATGAATGAATGAATAAATTTTATTTTGGTTGTTTACATTTTTTTTTAAAAAGACAAAACTAAAAAAACATTTCCTTCATTAATCAAACCAAAAAAGGATTGGGCTGAAGCCACATGCTTATGTAAGTTCATCCTAACCAACACAAAACTCCACAATACAGTAACATAACACCATTTATTTACTTAAATCAATATCTTAAACACAAAGATCTTGGCTCATATGACCTACTGTAATGTATATGCATGAATGAATTCATGCTTTAAAGTGTTTTTTTTTTTAAATATAGACATAGTTTTAATTAACTTAAATTCATCATTGAGATCATTCAAAAATTTTATTCCTAAATCAGACACACATCTTTGTTTCACTTTAATTCTCATTTTACTAAACTCAAACCGAAGCAAACCTATTAAATTATAGTAACTACTTCTTAATTTAAAGGACTGAATTCCTATGGGGACATCCTTATTCACAACACGAAAGAGAATTGTCAAAATTTTTAACTTACCTATGTCCGTAAATTTTTATATATTTGATTTTATAAATAGTTTATTAGTTGGATCACAGAATCCTGCTTTATTAATGATTCTTATTGCCCTTTTCTGTAGTTTAATTATAGGATCTACATATATTTTGCAAGCATTTCCCCAAATTTCCAAACAGTAAGATAAATACGGAAGCACAAGTGATGAATATAGTATTTGCAGGCATTTCTTATTCAATACAGATTTGGTTTTATTAGTATACCAATAGTTTTTGACATTTTACTCCTGATGTACTGTATATGTGGTTTCCAACATATCTTATTATCTATGATCATTCCCAAGAACCTTGTCTCATAAACCCGTTCTATTTTTACATTAAAACTGACCTTACTAGATCCAAAAATCATGAATTTTGTCTTCTTCTCATTCAATGATACATTATTTAAATCAAACCATTTTTTAAATTGTATCAACTCTGTTTCAACTTGTGAAATTAACTGATCAACATAAAATCCTGAACAATATAACTTTGTGTCATCTGCAAAAATAACCGGCTTCAATATTTTCTAAACTTTACAGATGTCATTCAAATAAAGAATGAATCATTTTGGCCCCAGAACAGATCCTTGGGGAATTCCGCATGATAGAACTTTATGAAGTGATACTGTTTCATTCATTTCTACATATTGAAGCTTGTTATTTAAGTAGCTTTTTAAACAACTATTAACCACTCCCCTGATCCCATAACACTCACACTTCTGTAAGAGTAAATTATGGTCAATAGTGTCAAATGCTTTACATCGATCGATAAATATACCAATTGTATTTTGCTAACTGCTGATGTTACATTTTCTATAAAATCCATCACTGCTAGATGTGGATCTATTACTACGAAATCCATAGTGCTGATCACATAATATGTTAGATTTTTCTAAAAAACTATCCAGTTGTTGAACAAACAACTTTTCCAGTATTTTTGAAAATTGATCTAATAATGAAATGGCCCTATAGTTAGAGAGTTGTTGCTTATCACCATCTTTATGAATTGGGAGCACTTTAGCCAATTTCATTTTCTCTGGAAATATTCCTGTTACAAAAGTTGCAGAACTGTTGCAGATATAAGTTAATGGCTTAACTATACAATTCATGACCTCCTTGATCACTGACATATCAATATTGTTACAATCTGTAGATCTCTTGCTCTTACATTTTCTGACCATCTCTAATATATCACTCTCACACACAGGCCCAAGAAACATAGAACTTGATTCATATCAATACCAGGGTTCCCATCTGCAACATCAGTCTGTTGTATTTGATTTGCTAAGTGTGTGCCCACATTAACAAAAAAGGTATTAAATTCATTAGCGATTTCTTGTACATTGTCAGTTATTTTTCCTTCATTTTTCTTTATTTGTGTTAATGAGATGAGTGTTTGGAATTAGGCTGATTAATCACCTCCTTATTTATAGTCCAAGTTGCCTTGATATTCGTTTTGTTCGTATATTATATATATATATATATATATATATATATATATATATATATATATATATATATATATATATATATATATATATATATATATATATATATATCATCATCTGAAAATGGAAAAAGTATGACACAACTGCAAACCTACACAGACATGGCCGTCCACCAAAACTTACAGAACGAACAAGAAGAGCACCCATCAGAGATGCAGCCAGGAGGCCCATGATGACTCTGGAAGAGCTGCAGAGATCCACAACTCAGGTGGGGGAATCTGTTCACAAGACAACTATTAGTCGTGCACTACACAAGAGTGGCAAGAAAGCCATTGTTGAAAGTCATCCATAAGAAGTCTTGTTTACAGTTCACTAGAAGTCATTTGGAGGATACAGCAAATATGTGGCAGAAGGTGCTCTGGTCTGATTAGACCAAAATCAAACTTTTTGGCCTAAAAGCAAAACGTGTGGAGAAAAACTAACCCTGCACATCACTATAAACACACCATCCCCAAGGTCAAACACTGTGGTTATAGCATCATGCTGTGGGGGTGCTTTTTTTCAGCTGGAACAGGGAAGCTGGTCAGAGTTGATGGGAAGATAGATGGAGCTAAATACAGGGCGATCATGGAAGAAAACCTACAAAAGACCCGAGACTGGGGCAGAGGTTCAACTTCCAGCAGGACAACAATCCTAAACATAAAGCCAAAGCGACAATGGAATGGTTTAAAGCAAAACATATTCATGTGTTAGAATAGCCCAGTCAAAGTCTGGACCTAAATCCAATTGAGAATCTGTGGCAAGATCTGAAAACTACAGTTCACAAACGGTCTCCATCAAATCTGACAGAGCTTGAACTGTTTTGTAGGTGTGCAAAGCTGGTTGAGACATACCCCTAAAGACTTGCAGCTGTAATTGCAGCAAAAGGCGGTTCCACAAAGTATTGACTTAGGGGGACTGAATACTTTTACACGTTGCACTTGCAGTTTCATATATTTTTTTTTTATTTATCTGAAAATTAGGTATAATTTTCTTTCTACTTCACACTTATGTAACATTTTGTGTTACTTATTCACATAAAATGCAAATAAAAAAACAATATAATTTGTGGTTGTGACTTGACAAAATTTAAAAAAGGTCCAGCGGGGTGAATAGTTTTGTAAGTATATGCCCAGCCTCTCTGTCAAATTTTAGAACCCACTGTGGCCCATGTGTCAAAAAGTTCAGAAAGAGAGGGGGCTAGAAGGACAGGGGATGTTCTGGGACAGTTATCCATTTGCTTGTTTTCGATTGATTAATTTGCTTGTCTGTTTCTCTTTCATTGTTGATTTTATAACTTTCTGTTGGTTAAATCAATTCTCATGTTCAGCCCAAAGAGGCAACTTCTGTTGTGATTTTAGGCTTTACAAAAAATAAACTGAATTGTTTAGAATCAGGTTTGGGCTATTTTTGTCCCCGCTTAAGTTGCTGCCTTGCTTAGGCCTGGTTTAATCTGGTTCAGTCCTGGTTTCGTCTTACTTCAGACCTGGTTTATACTGTGTTCCTTTTGCCATAACCATTTTTTAAAATGCTTTTTAATGTGGCTTTTTAAGTTAGTATGGTTTTAGTTTTGTCCAGATTTAGCTTTGTTCTCTTTAGACCTGGTTTAGAACTTGTTTAAACCTGGTTTAGACCTGGTGTAGGCCTTGTTTAGACTTGGTGTAGACCTTAATTAGACCTGGTGTAGACCTTAATTAGACCTGGTGTAGACCTTGTATAGTCCTAGTTTAGGTCTCTAGGTCTAAACCAGGGGACCTGGTTTAAACCTGGTTTCAGTCTACTTTAGACCTGGCTTAGACCTGGTTTAGACCTGATTTACACCTGGTTTAGACCTGGTTGATTCCTGATTCAGTCACAGCCAGACTAAATGAAAACAGAATGAACTTTAAAATGACCTGTTCTATTTTAACATGGGGAAACATTTAATAAGTAAAAAGTAGGCTGCACACAGTAGTCTAAAATTTCGAGTGTTTCCCAGGACTGTAAAGTGAATATATAAAATGCTAAGGTGGCTGAGGCATAGAGGGTTTGAGAGCTGGCACTAAGAGAGGAAGGAGAGGAGAGAGGAGCACAGAGGAGAAGTAGAGAGAAGGGAAAGGGAAAGGAGAGAAGAGGGGAAGGAGAGAGAGAGAGGGGGAGGGGAGAGTAGGAGGAGTGGGAGAAAGGGGGAGGGGAGATAAGAGAGAGCAGGAGGGAGGGGGAAGAGGGTAAGGAGGAAGGGGAGGAGAAGGGGGAGAGAGGATAGAGGAGGAGAGAGAATAGAGGGACAGGAGGAAAGAGGAGTGGGGGGGGACTGCACTCCTGGAGGGAGGAAAAAGAGAGAGAGAGGAGGCAGAGCGAAAGAGAGAGGGGAAAGGAGAGACAGAAAGACAGGAAGGGAGGGAGGGGGTAGGTGGAGAAAGAAAGTGGAAATAGAAGGAGGGATAGAGGGGAGAGGAGAAAGAGCAGAGAGGGGGTAGAAAGAGGGAAAGAGAGGGAAAGAGGAGAGAGGGGGGGTTAGAAGAACTGAGAGTAAAATATGGTGGTAAAAAAGTAATGATGACACCATAAATTTCAGTCCTGGTTTAGTCCTGGTTTTTAGTCCGGGTTTAGATCTGGTTTAGACCTGGTTTAGTCCTGGTTTAGTCTTTATTATAATGCTTTTTAAGTTCTGGATCTGTTCTGGTTTAGTCCTAGTTTAGATCTGGTTAAGTCTTTATTATAGTGCTTATAAAGTCCTGGTTTAGTCCTAGTTAGTATTTAGTTGTCTTGCTCTGACCTGGTTTAGATTAGCAGAAGATCTGGTTCAGTCTTTAGTCCCTCTTTAACCCAGGTTAGTTTGAATCAGACTTGGGTTAGAGAGAGAGAAAGACAAAGAGGAGGAAGACAGAAAGAGGAAGGAGAGGAGAGTAGAGAGAGAGAGAGAGAGCAGCTAGAGAGGAAGGAATGTATGAGTCAGAGTTTGACTGTGGGCTGTGAGAAGTCGATGGAGCATGTGAGAGAAGTGGCTCTGACACATTGGGCTCTTACCACACTCATGTACAAGACTACAGCTAACTCCATTTAAACCTGATTTTTTATTTATTTATTTGTGCACAAGACCATTCAAAGTGCTTTACAGAACTAGAAAATATGCACTGAAATCACAATTCAAACAAATTAAAACATTGCCTTGCAAATCCAGAATGAGATCTCTGTATTTTTTTTTTTTTTTTTTTACAGAGGGATAATCTTCTCATCAGGCCCTCTGTTGCATCTCCAGTCTGACCAAATGTGATTGTCCAGTCAGATTCGTTTTGCTTTTTCAGTGACATATTTGAAATGAAGGAGATCATTGGTCACCCATGATTCTGAATAAAAATCAAATTTCCCTCACCTCAGATGAACAGAGTTTAGGGGCTTCCCTCATTGATTCAGCAGAAATCTGATGTTTTTCAGTCCCATGTGATATTTTTGTCCTTTCTTTTTTACTCGTAATGTCCTCCCCAGCGTGGTGACTCGTATGTCACCTCGCTCGTTGGGAGGGGGGCTTGAGCTTGTGCAGGAGGTTGAGAGATAGATATAGGCTAGATATAGTCGGGCTCACCTCCACGCACAGCTTGGCTCTGGTACCCAACTCCTCAAGAGGGGTTGGACCCTCCACTTCTCTAGCGTTGCCCATGGGGAGAGGTGGCATGCTGGTGTTGACTTGCTCATTGCACCAATGCTCAGCTGCCACGTGTTGGACCCTCTCGTTCACCACGGTGAATGAGAGGGTTGTGTCCCTGCGCCTTCGGGTCGGGGACAGGTCTCTCACTTTTGTGTTGGCCTACAGACTGAACAGCAGTGCGCAGAGTACCCGGACTTCTTGGAGTCCCGACTGAGCTACTCCATTGTTCTACTGGGGGACTTCAACACCCACGTGGGTAACGCCAGTGACACCCGGAGAGGAGTAAACCGGTCGAGCACAAAGGTGGCACCAGGACACCCTAGGTCAGAGGTCGATGATCGACTTTGTCGTCGTGTCATCTGACCTTGGGCCACGTGTCTTGGACACTCGGGTGAAGAGAGGGGCAGAGTTGTCAACCGATCACCACCTGGTTGTGAGTTGGCTCCGCTGGCAGAGGAGGAAGTCGGACAGACCCGGCAGACCCAAGCATATCGTGAGAGTCTTTGTCTGGTGGAATCCTCTGTCAGCAGGGTCTTCAACTCACGCTTCTGGGAGAGCTTCTCACATAGAGGCTGGGGACATGAAGTCCAAGTGGGCCATGTTCTCCACCTCCATTGTCGATGCGGCTGCACTTAGCTCTGGTTACAAGGTCTCTGATGCCTGTCACGGTGGCAATCCCCAAACCTGGTGGTGGACGCTGAAATTAAGGGATGCCGTCAGGCTGAAGAAAGAGTCCTATCAGGCCCTGCTGGCTTGTGGGACTCCTGAAGCAGTCGCAGAGGCAAAAACTCGGGGCTGGGAGGAGTTCGGGGAGGCCATGGAGAAGAAATTCTGGCAAACTGTCCTGAGTATCTTTAATCTTGCAGAGGCAAGGCGTGGCAGTTGGGGACAGTACCTGTGGAATGGCAAACCAGGGTGGTGGTCTATTTAAGAAGGGGGACTGGAGGGTGCGTTCCAACTACAGGGCAATCACACTCCTCAGCCTTACCGGTAAGGTCTACTCCAGGGTACTGGAGAGGAGAATCCGACCGATAGTCGAGCCTTGGATCCAGGAGAGGCAGTGTGGTTTTAGTCCCGGTCATGCAACACTGGACCAGCTCTATACTCTCCATCGGGTCCTCGATGATTCATGGAAGTTTGCCCAACCAGTCCGCATGTGCTTTGTGGACCGGGAAAAGGCATTCGACTGTGTCCCTCATGGTGTCGTTTGGGGGGTGCTCCGGGGGTACGAGGTCCGTGGCCCTTTGCTAAGGGCTGTCTGGTCCCTGTATGACCGGAGCAGGACCTGTTCCCGGTGCATGTTGGACTTCGCCAGGGCTGCCCTTTCTGTCACCGGTTCTGTTCATTATTTTTATGGACAGAATTTCTAGGCACAGCCAGGGGCTCGAGGAGGTCTGGTTTGGGAACCACAGGATCTCATCTCTGCTGTTTGCAGATGGTGTTATCCTGTAGGCCTCATCAATCCAGGACATGCCGCAGGCACTGGGGAAGTCTGCAGCCGAGTGTGAAGTCCGCTGGGATGAAAATCAACACCTCCAAATCCGAGACCATGGCTTGCCCTCTCCGGGTAGGTGGAGAGTCATTACCTCAAGTGGAGGAGTTCAAGTATCTCGGGGTCTTGTTCACGAGTGAGGGAAGGATGGAGCGTCAGGGAGATGGGGAAGTCTGGGAGTCCCTGCTTAGACTGTTGCCCCCACAATCAGGCACCGGATAAGCGGAAGAAAATGGATGGATAGATACTTGCGCAAATCATTATATAGTTTCGATACCAGTTTTAGTATCGATTAGTATCTGAAAGTATCTTTCAATACGTTGGGCAACCCTAATACAGAGCTTTTAACAAAAATACAACTACTAACATAAAACATGAAATCTGAATACCTCAATAAATATGTACTTTAAAACATTTCTTCAAACTAAATAGTCTCGTTTTTATATAATGCTTTTTCACCTTCAAGGCACTCATAGCTTTTTACTCACCAATGATGTTCGTGTCGGAAGCAGAATTAAAAATTCGAACCTTCTGTGGACAAACACTCTACCAACTGTGCTACTGTCACCCCTAAGTTCATTATTAGGAGTTGGCTTGTACACAACAGTGTGACACAAGTGTCAAGATGAAATAATGAACTCTGAAACTCTGAGCAGAATTCAGACCAAGGTCAAAAATAACTTTTCAAAACCCTCAGAAAAGAATGGACATCAGGCAGAGCTTTAATGAATAATTAGAGATGGTATGCTACTGCACAAGGATTTCTGTTGATTACATGTTGTTTTTCTCCTAAAGAATGCTGCCAGAGAGAGAGAGAGAGAGAGAGAGAGAGAGAGAGAGAGAGAGAGAGAGAGACAGACAGACAGACATGTTAAACCTAAAAACAGCACAGTTGGTAGTTGATTCCATGCGGTTCTCATCCAACAATGTCGCTGATTGGAGAAAATTGTTTGTCCCTGTCATTTGTTACCTTATGCTTCTCATTCCATACTTCAAACAATATAAAAGCAAGATCATTCAGTCTCCCCCCCCCCCCATTTTTCCCCACTAAAAGCTGCTATGGCAACAATTTCTGAACTACAAACATCAAAAATTACCTTTAGTCCCTTTAATGACTTTAAATGTGCTAATATTTGTGCGGAAAAAATAACCTCCAGAAATACCATTAAACTATATGTAGAAGCTCTAATGTTAGCCACTTCACGTAGCCGCTAACTGTTGTGCGATGCGTTCCAGGGGCCTGGGGAATCACAGCACCCATTTAACTGCTGTAGCTCCTGTTGTTAACGAGAGGCTCATTCATGCGCAGCCTCTTAATGTGCGCTCATAACATTTATATTGTACAGCCGTATGTTTGCACTGTGATCCTGCCTATTAACAATATTACACTCCAAATTGTTCCACATTGGAGCTACATATGCTAACTATTTTAGCAGGCAAAATGAAAACACATTAGGAGGTACATGATATTAATGTGTCACTGAAAGGACAATAAAATGAAACAATACAGTCCTATTTCAAGGTGTCAGTGTATTTTGCAATGGGAAAGCTATTGTGCTGAGATCCAGACTTGATGTAGGATAGTAAGATTTTCATTTTAAATTTCATGTCTCCAGATACGAGGTAAACATGTTTAAATCAAATAGAGGCAACAGTGTCTCAGTGGTTAGAGCAGTGGTCCCCCTACTTGATGTCCTGAGGATCAATTCCTGCCTGGAAAGTTTGACTGTTGTATCCTTACACAAGATACTTCACCCACCTTGCTTAGAATGGTGGGTGGGTGTTGGTCTGAGGGGCCGATAGCACAGATCGAGAGCCTTGCTGCTGTTAGTTTTCCCAAGGGCAGCTGTGGCTACAATGGTAACTTAACGTTACATGTGGAGTCAATGAATAATGACTAGAGTGTGGCACTTTGAGAGGCTCGACAGTCATGTGAAGTGCATTACAAGTGTAAGGTCATATTATTAGGCCCGAGCCTGGGACAACGTCCCGGTGAGGGACTCATTAAAACTGCGTCAGGGAAAGCAGGGAAAGCAGGGAAAGCAGGGAAAATGGCAAAAATCAAGGAGTAAACACGCCCCGACATGACAGTGAGTGGTGTCAAAAATTAGAACTCGAGGAGCTCTAATTGTCACAAAAGACCCCGAGAAAAAATAACGAAAGACGACTCGGTAGCGCCACCTCAAACTTTGATTTTCATGGGGCCAATGGGAGCCCGACTCGGAAAAAAGTCCACGTAAAAATCTGAAACTCACATCAAAAAATAGAACATGTCAGTACATGACAAAAATGATATTATGGCTCCACCCTAAAATGTACAGGAAGTCGGCCATATTGGATCAAACCCGGGAATGACAAAAGTGCACATCCTCGCATTCAGGACATTTCCTCGCACAGTTTTCATCACAAACACTTCAAAGTTGGCCAAATCCCACTAAACCCATGTGTGATTAAAGATTATCAATTACATTTTGATTATAACTTTGGGTGTGGTCATGGTGAATTTTCAACAAAATTGCAAATTTTGGAATATTTAAAAAAAAAAAAAAAAATTCTCTTTCACACATTTTTTGTTGGGAAAACGCTAATACAGCGTTTATGCACATTTGTGAGCTAAATGCAATGATATGCAAATCAAGGCACTCTCTCACAAAATGGCTCTCTAGCGCCCTCTTCAAATTTCATTTTCAAAAATTCATAGAAGACAATCGATTTGTCGTGGTCTTTTGAAAAAATTCACAGGGGCCTTATTAGTGATGGGGCACAATGTGAGAAAGTCACATGACTGTAGCTGTTATGGTTTAGGAGAAAAATAATGGGTGGAAAATGCATTTCCATTTTTCTTCTTCTTCTTCTTCTTCTTCTTCTTATTTTGGTGGCCGCTTTGAAGCCACTTTTGACCCCCTGAACGTTAACGAAAAGTCAATTTTATTTGACCCAAAATTCAAGGTTGGTGAAAAATGTATTATTTTGATGTTCAAAAAAATTAATGTTTCAAAATGACTCAATAGTGCCACCTCAAAATTTGAAATACATTGCGGCAATGAGAGACCTTTTTCATCGTAGACAAATGAAATTAGGTACAAACATAGAACATGTCAAGACAAGTAAAAAATTATATTATGACCCCACCCTAAACCCTACAGGAAGTCGGCCATTGTGGGCGGAATCCCATTTTTTCAAAATTTTACCTCTTGCATTTGAATTTTTTGCACCTCGGATTTTCATTCAAGAAACATGCAAATTGCTCAAAATGAACTACACCCATGTGGGATTATAAGCAACTCTTTTGGAATTTTCTAAGTTATAAAATGTGGGTGTGGCCAGCCTGCAAAGAAAAAAGCCATATTTAAAGGTTTTTAATTGCGTGTAACTCACACATTTAGTGTCCAATTTCCCGGCATGAATATACTTTTCTTTTCAAAATGTTGATCTGAATGCATAGATATACAATTTACTCAGGTTAGACATTATATTGCTCCACAGCGCCCCCTTGAACTTTTTAATGGTACGAAAAAAATTACTTTGTCACAAACATTTGAAATTTGGCATGGACATCCCAATTGCCATACTGAACAAAAAAGCCAATGAGAACATACCTCTAATTTTAAAGGTGTTGCCATGGCAACGTCTGACATTTCTCGTTTGCAATGCGTTTTGGTTAACTGGGATGAAAAATAATTACTTTGTCATAGACCATTGAAATTTGGTACACATATTCCTCTCATCATACTAAACAAAAAAGCCAATGAAGACATACCTTTATTTCCAACTGTTCAGGCGTGACAATGTGATAAATGGTCTCATTGGAATGAATGGAGTAGTATTACTCAGTCGCTGATTTTGGGGGGAGGGGCATGGGGCATATTTGTTCTTGCTAGCATGCCAGCGTCAACATTGAGTCAATGGGCTTCACAGGGTGTAGGGCCTATTGCTTCCGCAACGGGCGAAGCCCATGCACTCATCATTGCAGTCTGTTCAGTGTGTTTTCAAGAACTTCCTGTGCCCCATCGCCCCCTGCCCTGACTCCAGTATCCTAGCAACTCATGCCGTAGGAATGGGATATGCATTCATTCATGCATTCGTAGAAGACAATCAATTTGTCGTGGACTTGTGAAAAACTTCACAGGGGCCTCACTTCTGATGGAGCACAATGTGAGAAAGTCACATGACTGTAGTTTTTATGGTTTAGGATTAAAATAATGGGTGGAAATTCCATTTCCATTATTAGGCCCAAACCTGGGACAACTTCCTGGTGGGGACTCATTAAAACCACGTCCTGACCCCGGAAAATGGAAAAAAACAAATAGTAAACATGCCCCGACATGCCAGTGAGTAGGATCAAAAATTAGAACTCAACGAGCTCTAATTGTCCCTGAAGACCCCAAGAAAAAATACTAAATGATAGCGCCCCCTCAAATTTCCATTTTCATTTGACCAATGGGAGCCCGACTTGGAAAAAAATGTATGTAAAAATCTGAAACACACATCAAAAAATAGAACAGGTCAGGACATGACAACAATTATATTATGGCTCCGCCCTAAAATGTACAGGCAGTCGGCCATATTGGATCAAACCTGGTAATGACAAAAGTGCACACCCTCGCATTTAGGACATGTCCTTGGACAGTTTTCATTGGAAACACTTCAAAATTGGTCAAAACCCATTATACCCAAGATTATCAATTACATTTTGAATATGACTTTGGTTGTGGACATAGTGAATTTTCAACCAAATCGCAATTTTTTGGAATATTTCAAAAATAAAAATTCTCTTTCACACATTTTTTGTTGGGAAAAAGCTAATGCAGCGTTTATGCACATTTGCGAGCTGAACGTAATGATATGCAAATCAATGTGCTCTCTCAATAAATAGCTCTCTAACGCCCTCTTCAAATTCCATTTTCAAAAATTCATATAAGACAATCAATTTGTCTTGGACTTGTGAAAAAATTCACAGGGGCCTTATTTGTGATGGGGCACTATATGAGTCACATGACTGTAGCTGTTATTGCTTAGATGAAAAATAAAAGGTGTAAAAAAAATTCCATTATTATTATTATAATTCTTTCTGGATTGAAGCCATTTTTGACCCAAAATTCAAGATTAGTGAAAAATTTAGTTCTTTGGAATTCCTACCTAAAAATATTGAAAAATGACTCGGCAGCACCCCCTAACACAGTGCTTCTCAATTATTTTTTATTTCTATCATCTATCAGTGCTAGTGCAGCCTCTCTAGCTCAGTAAGTGAATCCTACAGGTTCTGAGCTTTCACATGAGGCCTTTCCATATACTGAAAAAGAAGAACTTGTATGTCTCCTCTACCTGCAGGATAAGGCTCTAGTGTCCCAAGTGTTAAAGCTTTTTTTAAACTGTCAGAGTCCGGGCTATACAGTCCTTTTAAGATGTTTTGAATTGCACATCATTGAAGTATTTACATTTTTCCTTGTTATTGTCCTCGCTGCATTTTAGCTTCAACTCACTGTATTATTCAATATTTCTATCCATCCATCCATTTTCTTCCGCTTATCCGGGGCCGGGTCGCGGGGGCAGCAGTCTAAGCAGGGACTCCCAGACTTCCCTCACCCCGGACACGTCCTCCAGCTCCTCCGGTGGGACCCCAAGGCGTTCCCAGGCCAGCCGAGAGACATAGTCCCTCCAGCGTGTCCTGGGTCTTCCCCGGGGCCTCCTCCCGGTGGGACATGCCCAGAACACCTCCCTAGGGAGGCGTCCAGGAGGCATCCTGAGCAGATGCCCGAGCCACCTCAGCTGGTTCCTCTCAACGTGTAGGAGCAGCGGCTCTACTCCGAGCTCCTCCCGTGTGACCGAGCTCCTCACCCTATCCCTAAGGGTGCGCCCGGCCACTCTGCGGAGGAAGCCCATTTCAGCCGCTTGTATCCGCGATCTTGTCCTTTCGGTCATTACCCAAAGCTCATGACCATAGGTGAGGGTAGGAACGTAGATTGACCGGTAAATAGAGAGCTTCGCCTTCCGGCTCAGCTCCTTCTTTACCACAACGGACCGATACAGCGACCGCATCACTGCAGACGCTGCACCGATCCGCCTGTCAATCTCCCGCTCCATCCTTCCCTCACTCGTGAACAAGACCCCGAGATACTTGAACTCCTCCACTTGGGGCAGAGACTCACCACCCACCCGGAGAGAGCAAACCACCTTTTTCCGGTCGAGAACCATGGCCTCGGATTTGGAGGAGCTGATTCTCATCCCAGCCGCTTCACACTCGGCTGCAAACCGCCCCAGTGCCTGCTGCAGGTCCTGGTTCGAAGAAGCCATCAGGACAACATCATCTGCAAACAGCAGAGATGAAATCCTGTGGTTCCCAAACCAGGCCCCCTCCGGCCCCTGGCTGCGCCTAGAAATTCTGTCCATAAATATAATGAACAGAACCGGTGACAAAGGGCAGCCCTGGCGGAGTCCAACATGCATTGGGAACAGGTCTGACTTACTGCCGGCAATGCGAACACAGCTCCTGCTCCGGTCATACAGGGACCGGACAGCCCTTAGCAAAGAGCCCCGGACCCCATACTCCCAGAGCACCCCCCAAAGGACACCACGAGGGACACGGTCGAATGCCTTCTCCAGATCCACAAAACACATGTGGACTGGTTGGGCATACTCCCATGAGCCCTCGAGGACCCGATGGAGAGTATAGAGCTGGTCCAGTGTTCCACGACCAGGACGAAAACCACACTGCTCCTCCTGAATCCGAGGTTCGACTATCGGTCGGATTCTCCTCTCCAGTACCCTGGAATAGACCTTACCGGGAAGGCTGAGGAGTGTGATTCCCCTGTAATTGGAACACACCCTCCGGTCCCCCTTCTTATACAGAGGGACCACCACCCCGGTCTGCCATTCCACAGGTACTGTCCCCGACCGCCACGCGATGTTGCAGAGACGTGTCAGCCAAGACAGTCCCACAACATCCAGAGACTTGAGGTACTCAGGACGGATCTCGTCCACCCCCGGACCCTTGCCACCGAGGAGCTTGTCAACCACCTCAGTGACTTCAGCCAGGGTGATGGACGAGTCCGCCTCTGGGTCCCCAGTTTCTGCTTCCTCCTCGGAAGACGTGACAGTGGGATTGAGGAGATCCTCAAAGTATTCCTTCCACCGCCCGACAACATCCCCAGTCGAAGTCAGCAGCTCTCCACCCGCACTGTAAACAGTGTTGGTGAAGCACTGCTTTCCCCTCCTGAGGCGTCGGACGGTTTGCCAGAATCTCTTTGAGGCCGTCCGATAGTCCTCCTCCATGGCCTCCCCGAACTCCTCCCAACCCCGAGTTTTTGCCTCTGTGACTGCCCGAGCCATGGCACGCTTGGCCCGCCGGTACTCATCAGCTGCCTCAGGAGTCCCACGAGCCAACAAGGCTGGATAGGACTCCTTCTTCAGCTTGACGGCATCCCTTACTTCCGGTGTCCACCACCGGGTTCGGGGATTGCCGCCGCGACAAGCACCACAGACCTTACGAACACAGCTACGAGCAGCCGCATCGACAATAGAGGTGGAGAACATGGCCCACTCAGAGTCCATGTCTCCAACCTCCCCCGGGATCAGGGAGAAGCTCTCCCGGAGGTGGGAGTTGAAGACCCCCCTGACAGAGGGCTCCGCCAGACGTTCCCAGCAGACCCTCACAATGCGCTTGGGCCTGCCAGGTCTGTCCGGCTTCCTCCTCCGCCAGCGGATCCAACTCACCACCAGGTGGTGATCAGTTGACAGCTCAGTCCCTCTCTTCACCTGAGTGTCCAAGACACGTGGTCGGAGGTCAGATGACACGACAACAAAGTCGATCATCGACCTCTGACCTAGAGTGTCCTGGTGCCATGTGCACCGATGGACACCCTTGTGCTCGAACATGGTGTTTGTTATGGACAAGCTGTGACTAGCACAGAAGTCCAATAACAAAACACCGCTCGGGTTCAGATCGGGGAGGCCGTTCCTCCCAATCACGCCCCTCCAAGTGTCACTGTCGTTACCCACATGGGCGTTGAAGTCCCCCAGGAGAACAACGGAGTCCCCGGTTGGTGCACTGTCTAGTACCCCTCCCAGGGACTCCAAGAAGGCCGGGTACTCTGCACTGCTGTTTGGCCCGTAGGCCGACACAACAGTGAGAGACCTGTCCCCGACCCGAAGGCGCTCGTTCACCGGAGTGAACCCCAACACGCAGCGGCTGAGCTGTGGGGCAATGAGCAAGCCCACACCAGCTCGCCGCCGCTCCCCGCGGGCAACGCCAGAGAAATGGAGAGTCCAACCCCTCTCAAGAAGTTGGGTTCCAGAGCCCAAGCTGTGCGTGGAGGTGAGGCCGACTATATCTAGCCGGTAACGCTCAACCTCCCGCACAAGCTCAGGCTCCTTCCCCCCCAGCGAGGTGACATTCCATGTCCCCAGAGCTAGTCTCCATGTCCGGAGATCCGGTCGTCGAGGTCCCCGCCTTCGACTGCTGCCCGGATCTCTCCGCACCCGCCCCTCATGGCTCCTCCCGCAGGTGGTGGGTCCACGGGAGGACGGCCCCACGTCATTTCTTCGGGCTGGGCCCGACCGGGCCCCGTGGGGAAAGGCCCGGCCACCAGGCGCTCGCTGCCGAGCACCCACCCCAGGCCTGGCTCCAGGGTGGGGCCCCGGTAACGCCAGTCCGGGCGACGTAACTGGCCTCGTTGTTACTCTATTCATGATGGGCTTATTCAATATTTCAATATTTTAAAAAATATTTTCAGAAATGGAAGAAATACTCAAGTAAACATACCGAGAGCAAGACACACAAAAGAACAAGATGGGTGAGGAGGAGATTGATGGTAGATTTCTTTTTGGGGATTATTTGTCTCAAAAAAACTGGAGACAGGAAAATGACTCTTGATGTTAGCCTGCAGATCGCACACATATTTATAGTTCGTCAGGTACAGTGCGTTAGCTTAGCGTAGGAGGTATGTACATTACATGTTCATAGACACCACTAGCTAGCTCTCAATCTGTCAATTCAGCTTGTCATCCTCATGTCAATAAAAAAAAAAAAAAAAGAAGAACTTTCGCTTTATTCTGTTTTGGAATTATCATGCTTTTCCTCAAACTGAAAGGAAATAGGTAGAAAGGTGAGACACAAAAACTACAGTTGTTTGGCAGCTAGCATTGTGCATGGGAATGCGGGGATCTCACAAGATTAATAAGGGGGAGATTTTTGGAATGGAGAAAGCAAAAACAGACTCAATAAAAGTTTGGTTGACAGCTAAACCTGTCATTCGGATTCATAATGTTTTCGTATAGAGCAGAGGTGAAGACAGCTGAGATGCGTTCACAAGCTTTTACAAGGGGAAATGGGGTCGGTGCCACATTAACCAAACTGATGTAATGAAAGTATGTAGCATCCTGCCAGCATGCGTCACTCAAACAAAGAAACTAAACAAATGACATTACATTACATTAGAACATGGATATACACATTTCAAAAGTGATTTTCAGTTAATGGCTGGAGTACAAAAGTAGGTAGTAGGACACAGGTAAGTTAAATGTGCACTACGTAACTTTTCAGGTAGAGGGTGCGCTACATAGCTTACTGGTCTCCATGTAGATGTTTTTGCTTTGTTTAGAAAGTTTCACACAGGTCAGCTATTGTGAAGAGATGATCTCTCTCATAGCAGAATGTCTGTTATTCAAAGTGTTTCTTTCAGAAAAAAAAGCAAGATAAGACTGGTTCAGTACCATACTGTGGAACACTTCATGCAAAGAATAGCATCTCTATGGAGTCAGTGGACATTCCTTTTAGAAAAGTTGCATAGTGCACCTCTTTGTTTTATTGCTTATTAAATCAAATTAGTTGAAATGTCTAGTGTAATGTCTCAAACATGAGCATAAAATATTTCTGCACTTTTGTAGTTAATTTTATGGTCCATTCATGTTTTGCACGATATTTCAATAATTGAAACAGGTATGTTTTAACCCATTCCATTTTTTATGGAATGGTGCATAGTTAAAGGTCCCATTTTATGCCCATTCATAAAAACTGTCCCATATGAGAATCCTGCCTCTGTTAAATTAATATAGTGAAACTTCAGGTCAGATCTCGTTCAATCCACTCCAGGAAGAAGACATTGGCGAAGGTAAAAAGCGACCACTATAAAGTTATTTAATATTCAATCTATAACACATTATTGAGATGGAGGAGCAATCTTATCTGCAGTTAAATGAATCACACTTTCAATTTGCATGTTGAGTGAATGGGAGTGAAGCTGCCTCCAACAGATCAGTGGTGTGAGCGGAGATAACCACTCTGCCAGGCCCAGGCCTGGCCAAAGCGCTGGGCTCTTTGAGTCTGTGCCTCTGGAAGTGACCATGTCTGGCACCTGTTTAATGCAGAGTCGGGGGCTATAGAAAACTGCCTGTTTTTGGAAGAAATATTTGTTTTAGGGAACAGGATAAGGTAATCTTCACTTTTTTTATAATTTAGATTTTTATTGTGAACACTCGTCCATGCAGTGATATTTAAAGGAAGTAGCCTGCACTGTTTTTTAGGTACTACAATCATAACTGAACCTAGGTTTGATTCAGATCAGAGAGCGTCCTTATAGATTTAAACCAGCTGGATTTAGACATTGAAATTGGCGACCTGCATGAGGGACTCATTTGAGGCTCATTCTGCTTTCTCATTGGATTTTGAAAACCAAAACACCAAATTATAGCATAAACAATTTGGCCATCATGTCCAGTGTTTTTTAAATTAAGAATAAATCTGCTTTAGAATTGTTATCAGCTAAAGCGCTATTTGATCTAAAAACCTCTACTTTGTAACTACAGCAGGCCTGTTGACAGAAATTTGGGGGCCTGGGGCAAGAAACCTCACATGGGCCCCACTCTACTATAAAATAATAGGAAAAGGGTCCAATTCAAGGCCCTTAAGACCGTGGCACCCGGGACAACAGGCTCCTTTGTTCCCTTCTGTCGACTCCCCTGATAGGTCAGGTTTATAAAATTTCAAAATCTTACATATAGTTCCCTTAACAACTCTAATTCTCAAACTAGTGTACTCATGTGTGTTTGGACAAGACACTTCACTTACATTGCTATTCAAGTAGTTGTAGTAAGATGGATGCCGGATGAAATGTTTGTTAAATCCAGTTGAGAGAAAACCATGGACATCAAAACAAAACAGTATTCTGCTAAAACTGTTCTGGCAAAATTGGACTTCATTTGCTGCAAAAGGTACAAATGGAGGTGAGTTTAAACGCCCATATTAAGCTATTTTCTGATCCATCTTATAATGTTGTTTCCTCATCAAAAACATACCTGGAGTTGTGTTTTGTTTCATTCATACATGTTTAACACACAAACCCTGCATATATAGGATGAGTTTTTCTCTCAGACAGAAAACATTATGTTCACCTTGTGGTGTCATGTGGTAATACAGAAAGTCCTCCACTGTGTTTTTTAACTCTATACACATGCGCTAGAATCATTTGGAATATTTCAGCCCTGGAATTGCCAATCTCTATTGAACAAAAGGTAAAAGTCAGCTCTTAACTTGAAAACTATCACTTCATGACATCACAAGGTGGAACAGAGCATTTTGAGCTTCAAAGAAGTAGACAGAGTAATAATAAAGAGTAATAATAAAGAGTTACTCCAACATGGCTTAAAGCTCACAAGAGTCAATTTTGTGTAATAGAACCTTTAAATAATATGTAATTGTCCCCAAAACACATATTGGCACTAAAAGGAAAAAAACAAGTTTAACACTAAAGAATGTTTTGCAAAAACAAAACACAACCCATGTAGTTATTTGGAAAAACAGATCAGATTTTCACCAAATTTGTGCTGAGTCCAACAGACATGGCTGTAAACCCACTGTTAGCCCCCAAATCTGGTATTACTGTCAAACTCATTATACAATAACAATGAGCACAAATAGAGCTGAATAGGGTTTGGTTTGGCTACAACATTTGGCATGAATACTTCTGTTCAGGGGTTTAAAAGAAAATCATAAAATAAAGACACAGCTATTATGAAACAAGATGGGATTTTGTGGCATTGGAATGCAAATGCTGATGGAATCAGCTACAACTAACAATTACAAAACAGTCTCTCTTGCCTCACAGTAAGAGTGCCCATGGTTCAATTCTCAGATCATTCTGAGCTACATAATGTGGAAATTGCATGGTTGTTTTTCTTCCTAGATGAACTGCTGTCACAGAAAAAGTAAAACATAATCAATTTTCAAAGGTGCACAAAACATTTAACACTTTAAGGTCCTATTTTACACAAAATTGACTCTTGTGAGTGAAAGCCATGTTATAATGCTGTTACCTTGCCAAAAACATAAATGGAGTTGTGTTTTGTTTCATTCACACATTTTTATTTTTTCATTTTTCAGTAACTCAAAATTCTCTGTTCTATGTTAGCCTTTAGAACAGTACAGATTGGCAATTTCAAGGCTGAAATTATCCATAATTCTAGTGAAGGTGTATGGAGTTTAAAAACACAGTGGAGCACTTCCTGTATTACCACATGAGCCTAAATATGAAGCGTTTGTGTGTTAAACATGTGTGAATGAAACAAAACACAATTCAGGTATGTTTTTGATGAGGAAACAATATTATAACATAGATCTTAATAATTCATAATTCTCATTCAAAAGCATGCCTTTTAAAATACATTGGTGTCTCTATAGGTGATTCTTCAGTCTTAATATATTTTAAAAAAATCTCAAAGAGTTGCTTTCATATTTACCTGAACTAAAAAGTCAAGTACTTTAACAAAGAGGCAATATATGACAACATACAATAAATTGCAATATTTCAATGATATTGTGAGACCCACTTTTAAATTTACCCACAAAACAAATATTTTCAAGATCACAAAAACTGACTTGATCATAACTTTGACATCTCTACCCCATAGGAAATAATTAGTTAATTTATGCAAAGACTGGAGCAGAGGCAGAGCCTGTTGGGAGAATAAAATGAGAGCGAGGACATGAGAACGGAATACAAAATAGACAGCGCTGTGGGTGTGTGGACAGCAGGTGTGTAGTCCAGTCCCCAAGGTCCTTCTAGCTGTCTTTGCCTATTGATTACTCCATATTGATCAATTTTCACACACATCCACACACATATTGGATTTCCATGCTTTTTGGGGACATTACATTGACTTATATCCATTTCCCGGAGACCTATCCTAACCTTAACCACAGTTACTACATACCAAACCTAAACCATAACCTTAAAAAAGCTGTACCTAATTTTTTTACCATCTTACAACATGGAAAAAAAGAACTAGCTCATTTTAAACGGTTTTCTGTGGTCCAAAGCTATTCCTCATTTACCTTACGCATTCCAAGCATTCTACGTATTCAGCACAATGAGTTTATAAATGCTTTTCACAGCTCTCAGAGACCAGTGTAGAGTTTTGCACTTACGGTAAAGCTAACAATAACTTGCATGCTAACACACACTTCCTGATTATCAGGCAATGGAATGCTTTCAAATTAGGTGCAAACAGTACAAAGTAGACGTATTTTGACTTCAAGAGCTGCTTTATTATATTGACAAGACAAATACTGCTGAAATGCATGGGGAAAAATCAGATACAGGACCCATATCTGAACTTAGCACCATATTCACATAGTACCATTTTGTCCACATAAGTCCCAACAATATGTGTACAGACTTCACTTGACTTAGCCTGGCTTTGACACAGGGGACATGCAGGCTACATTGTTAGCACATGTAGTAGAGTGCGCACGTGTAGCACATACACGCATGCGCGCACACACACACGTACACCCCACACACACACTAGCATTATATTATGGATCCTTTAAGATGACAAGGGTTCGTTCTGTGGTGACACTGGAGCTGTGGCGTCTGCTTGTGCCTCTGCAGAAACAACCAGGAGGAGAGGAGGCTGTCACAGGAGAGGTGCAAATATGGAAATATCCAGGCCGGTGTCTCTCAATATGTCACACACTATTCAGCACACTGTTCATATATGAAGTGTACTGGTTTAAAGCACTGCTGTGTTGTTTTGGCCATGTTCATGGTTGTGATCTGTGATGGAGAAAAGTGAAAACTATCATTTTCACACATCAGGGAAAGAAATGACAAGCACAGTTTTAGCTTTGAATGGAAAAATGTGTCTGTGTCTGTTGTTATTGGATTGCTGTGATCCCTTCAGCAAACTAATTTACCCTTGGGTACTAATAAAGAAACCTTGAACTTTGAACCATGTTAATATAAAGTGTGATACATTTGTCCAGGGTTAGTGCAAAAGCTCCATGCAGACTACAGACTTTGGCATTGTTGGACGTGGGTGCTTGGTGGGCCCATGCACAACAGTTGCTTGTGTATGTGGAGACTAGAGATATGGGGGTTTTTCATGGCTGATGCCGATACCATATCGGTCTGATATATCGGCTAACCAAGATACTGGTCAATCTCTAGTGCACACGGTTGATTTATGCTCACTAGTGCTGTCATGTGCTTTGAGTTTTGAAAATCTGACAGAGGAGCAAGCATCACAAGCACAAGTCATACTTGCATCACAATACAGCATTAGCTATTCTGCATGACATGATGATGTCAATGCTCTATGGCACAATGCAGCATTAGCCATTCTGCGTGACTCGATGTGATATATTGCTAAAGAAAATATAAAGGATAAATGATAATATTTAAAGTAATTGATTATTCCAAATAAAACTATTCTAAATTTTCAATATCTTTAAAAACATGATATTATAACAAATAACACAATGGAACACTTTGTATCTATAATCACCATAATATAGACAAATAATAAAACATTCTTCACTGGTGCAAAAGGAAAGTATTCACGATAAATATTAATCCTCCAAATGACTGTTCCATGTGACATGTATCAAACGATAAGTTGATATAATAGTTAAGAGAACAACATGGTTCCAAAAGCCTGGTGTGAGTGTGTCCCCAAACCATACTGAAAAGCATACTGAACATTGGGTTAAATCATAAATACTCAACTTTGTCATCTGCTTGATAAGTTTGTACACTGTGGTTTCCCATTGCATTACTATTCATCTTACTCTGATTACAACTTACTATCTTTGATTACTACTCCTAGAAGCAGCAGTATACCACTAGTACTACCACTACTCAACTATTGTAAGATAAAATCCAGACTAAAATCACTGAGGATGAAAATAAGCAGATTTACCGTACCACCACTGATGTCAAAGCACAAGCTCCTCTTTTCATTTCAAATCTAGACATGCTGCATGGTATACATTCTGTCTTCCAGCACAGCTCTGGCAATCATTTGTTCTTAATTACAAAGCTCCAGAATTTTATGGGCTGACATAATAATAAGTGAGTCAAAGTGGAGGTTTGAAGCTTGAAGCGCAGAATGAGGTGGGAGGTAGAGAGAGAGAGAGAAGACCACAGCTGGGGGTGCTGTTAATTAGGAAAAACAGACACAATTTGATAGGCCTGAATGAGCACAAAACAAATACTAATTATTTATGCAACACTTGTGAACCCTCTCTGTTGGAAGCAGAGCAGAAAATCATTCATACCCAAATCATTAAAAAATAAGGAACTTTTTGTTCTAGGGACTGGTAAACAAAAAAAGTTAGTTATTAATGTTATAATCAGTTATGTTTTGATATTCAATTATATTCACCACTGACAAACAAAGCAATGTGGTCTACTCCATTTAGTGTAGTGAAGATTCTAGTGAGCGTTATATTGGAGAAACAAAACAGCCACTCCATAAGAGAATGAACCAATACGGTTAGACATAATTTATCTCCTTTATATAACTCCATCCTTAAATCAAAACAAGGAAAACAATAGAGGTAGCCAGTATGCTAATAGTTGTGAGCAAAGAACACCTGCAAATATATAAATGATAGATAGATATGTGGAATATTCCAAAGAAAGCAATTAGCCCTTCATGAAGACAAGACGGTAGCAAACCCTCCACCAGAAAAATGACACTGTGCACCTTAAACCAAAAAAACAACAATGGTTTGATAATGTTTTATAAATAGCATTGTATATTACTAGTATTAGAAAAGAAGTGAACAAATTGGCACCCATCTCATAGCAACAGCTTCAATTCACACAGTGCTAGGCCTTTTTGTCAGAAAGCATGTTCTCCCGGTGTCTGTTCTGATACACTTAATCCTCCTGACTAAGATCTTGCTCTAAATTTGATAAAACATCCCTGGTGGCCAATGGTTTGCTAAGTTACTCCAGTTACCCAAATCATGCAACTTGGGCAGTACAATTTTGAAAACTAAACAAAACAAAAACAAATACTGTGGTCGTGTGTGTGTGATGTGTGATTTATGTTAAAAAGTAGGATTCTGTTGAGAGTGCACATCATAAACTCCAGGTGCATAACTATTTGAGAGAAGACTGAAATATGAACTGATAAACTGTAGAATCTAATACATTTTAGATTGTTTCTAGTGATCTAAACAACAGGTACAAGATTTTCTATAAAATGACTAATTGGTGTCTGCAAAGAAGAAATCATCCTATTATCAAAACAATCACAGCCTTAGTTATTTGATAACTTTGCCAACCCAAATTGTGATTTAGATTTGACAGAGATATATCACACAGACCGACTAAACTCTTTCAAGCCTAAGATGGAGGTTCCACATTTGATTGAAAATGTCACAGTCAACTTCTAGCTTTAACCATGTTATATTGCTTCATCTTGTTCAATAGCTAACTCTGAGTTCCATTTTGATTGATTCATGCACATTTAGGCTTAGATTTACATAAAGTTGTTGATGTAACAAGGGACATTTACTTCACAATACAATAACAATGATGAAAAATCAAAATTACAAAATATAGCCATACATATTGTGTAATCCTGCACTGAGTGCTCAGAGAATGTCCCTGACACTCATTGACAACTGAACCCCTTATCCTCCTGCCCGTCATTGTCCTCTAACGAGACAGCTGGACGTATGTCACCTCCATAGTGATGCATGATGGGAAACTGAGGCAGGCTGACAGGGCCACAAATACAGAGAGGATTTTCAAATACTGTCCATCATTTTAGTCCTGGTTTAGTCCAGGTTTAGATTAGTCCTCAGTTAATTAGACTTATGTTAAAATCTAATGCATTTACTTGGGATTAAGTTGATCTATTTCATATCCATTCATTTTGCTAAATTATTTTGGTGGAACAAGCCATAATACAGTTATTTAGGATCAACATTTGATTCTTGCCCAATATGACTGGATTAGGTTTGAGATCCTGGTTTGGTTTTAGTTTCACATTCACAACATGTTGAATATATATATATATATATATATATATATATATATATATATATATATATATATATATATATATATATATATATAGCTATTATCTATTGTCATGTTTTATTGCACGTTACCATTTTCCTGCTACTCTTGAATTTGTGCAATAGTGGAATTTCCCCACTGTGGGACTAATAAAGGCTGAGCTACTGTTGGGGCGACAGTTCAGCTCAGTTGGTAAAGTGTTTGCCCACTGTCCGAAGGTTGGTGGTTCAAATCCTGCTCTCGACATAAACATCATTGGTTGAGCAGTCAGATCCACTGATCCATAGGTGGTGGTGCGATTCTAGCTCACACAGATGAATGCTGTCGTTGTGTCCTTGGGCAAGACACTTAACCCACCTCGCCCTCTGCATACACTGTTGTGTGAGTGGTTCCTTGTGGTAAAGCACTTTTTTCCTTAAAGGTGGAAAAGCGCTATCCAAAAATTTAGCATATCTTATGGTAAATTATCACATCTATACATACATACACTAGGGCTGAACAACTTGGGAAAATTATTGAATTGCGATTGTGAAAAGCGTTCCGATTAGATAAACTACATCATTTGCAATTTATGTATTAATGATACAATTAAGTTCAAAGTCCTGCAGAATTGACAAAAAGACTGTATGAACTGACATGCTAATACAAGAATCACATTTCAGAATATGTTTGTACAGATCTAAACTACAGGGTTAAATATTTTTTGCAGAATAAGACAGGAGATGCATATGTGTGGAGGACATTGATACTTCAGAAATTTGACAGTTGTGCAGTCCATTCAAACTATGATTTTGATTCGATTGCAATTGTCCTCATAGCCCCACAACATTGGTGGTTTTCAGATTCTAGAATGTGATGAGGTCCTACTCCCAGGTGGGGGCAAGACAGATTTCCCTATCGATTACCTTATTTTCCAGACTATAAGTCGCACTTTTTTCATAGCTTCGGCACGGGTGAGACTCATACTCAAATGCGACTTATATGTGAAATTATTAAAATATATAATTTCACATCTTTGTTATTGTCACACTAAGCTTGTTCACCAGTATGACTGCCATCTACTTCTGGAGCGGAGCTTCATCTACTTCCGGAGCAGGTGGAGTTGTTCAGAAGCGACACCGAGGATGAAGAATTCAATGGATTTAGTGATTTGGAGTGAGATCGAGAGTAAACTTGTTAGCTTGTTTTTTATGCTTTAGTTATCTCATTAACTGTTTATATTATACAATAACATACCACACACATATTCATTTCACTGTCTACGCTTCATGTAAGTGTTTACGTCTGTGTTATGTCACGGTTGATCACACATGTTACAGTTCACTTGTTTGACCACTAGATGATGCTGTTGTGTTTGTAATACCTGTAAGAATATGTACTTGACTTGTTTTCTTTTATACGTTTCATATTTAATTTTCCCTTATTTAGTTCCCCTTCATTTATAAGACCATACAGGTGATCATTTTTCATTTGGAACCAGGGGTGAAACTCTCAGTTTGCTGCAGAGCACATGCTTGTGGTTTGATAACTTTAAAATTTCACTCTGCGATTTCCTGAGCGAAGGAGGATGATTATGGCATGCTTTACATGGACTCATTTGGTTGCATCTTAACGCACACGTGCTCCACATGGATATTTACTACACCACATTTACATACACTTTTATCAGGAACGAGGAGCAAACACATATTATGTGTTTGCTTTCAACTATCTGTGTGGACGCTGCAGACTGTGACTGAATGTGGATATTATTAAGCACAACACAGACTCTGAGACACTGTAAAAGTCCCGCATTGGAGACATTGCTTCTTCAACTCTTCTGTTAACGGTAAGAAAATACACTGTGCTTTTGGCACTTGGCACAGATGTTAAAGTCCAATGTCTACAACGTGAGTAGTGAAATATATTGATGCAGGGTGCAATTGTGACTTGTGTTGTGACCTGCGCTGCTGTTAATTCAGTTGGCAATATCTTAAATAAACATACAAGACAGTTCGTTGTCTATGTGTTATGTTACCCTGCTGCACTGCTATTCAGTCTGTTATTGTCTATTTTATTATTATTATAATTTTGCTTTAAAGATAAAATGTCTGTTCTTGGTCTTAGATTTGTAAAATAAATTTCCCCCCAAAAATGCGACTTATAGCCCAGTGCGACTTATATATGTTTTTTCACTGGTCTTTTTTACTCCGGAGCGACATATAGTCTGGAAAATACGATACATTGTACTTTGCCATGAAATATTCAAATTCACAAATGTTGAAGCTGATCATTTCAATTAGTGACTAGGTCAAAGAACTTAGTATTTTACAACACAAATCTGCATTTTAACAAAATTAATTTTACCTGCCCCATCTCTATTAGTATTAGTCAATATTATTGGCTTATAGAATGTTGTGAGGACATCTGAAATGCTGCTATATACACTATTACAAAGGCTTTTGTTTCACTTTTTCTTCTTTGTTTCAGAATGTCATGAAGCATCTCTGCTGTAGATGAGCACATACAGACACACAGGCACACACACATACACTGAGCTGTCTGCTGCTGCTGTGATGGCTCAAAGCTGTCAAAATATCCCCTCTCTCCCTCTCTTTCTCACCTCCCTCTCTCTTTTCTAGCTTACCCTCTCCTTTTACCCACTTACCAACACCATTTCTCTCTTCTCATTCACTTTACCTTTCTCTCCTTTTCTCTCACTTCATTTCCTTCTCTCATCCCCTCTCTCTTTTGCTTCTCTCTCTCAATCTTTCTTTCTCCTCTCTGTCATTCTCGCTTCTCTCTTGCTTTAAGTGTCTCTTTTTCCCTCTCTCTCCTCTTCATCTGACCCTCCTACATTGTTTTCCTCTCTCTCAGCCCTCTCTTGCCCTCTTTCCACTTCTCTACTTACTTCTTTTTTCTCTGTTTCTTTCTCACCCTGTCCTCTTTTCTTTCCCTCTCTCAGTTCACCCACTTACTACTGTTTTCCTCTCTCTCTCCTCTTTTTTCAGTACAATTCACTGCATTTTGCTTACATGACAGCACTATGGAGATGAGCCAGGTAACCATTTCAAAATCGCAAAACAATTTTTTGTTTGAAACAGTAATACAACCATTTTAGACATGGTGGTTTAAGCGCATTGCTCAGAGGCACAGCAGCAGTGGGTTTTACA
This sequence comes from Periophthalmus magnuspinnatus, assembly GCF_009829125.3. Lineage (NCBI taxonomy): Eukaryota > Metazoa > Chordata > Actinopteri > Gobiiformes > Gobiidae > Periophthalmus > Periophthalmus magnuspinnatus. The sequence continues at coordinate 2,281,724 of NC_047148.1, read as the reverse complement.
CATTGGTTTTGCAGTTCCTCTCTGTGGTGCACAGCAGATTTGGTGTTGTGTTAACGGCTGCCATAAGGTGGACTTATCCCCGCTATGATAGCCCTGCAGGCTGCACACACTGCACTGTGTGCGCATGTGTGAGAGGTCTGGGGTTCACTGCAATGTGGGGATATGCATCTGTTTGTGCACTAGCTTTGGGGAAAGCAGTATTTTGTTTTCTCATTTCCTTTTGTCAATATCAAATTATGTGTTGGTGTCCTTGTACTTTGTTGTACTTTTGTCAATGCCAAATATTTCTATTCAGGTTTTGTTCTACAGTAAATGAAAATGAATGGCACAAAACTTAAGGTCAGAGAAGCCAATAGAGAAACTATGGAAATAATCAAGACACCTCTAAAGTACTGTTAGGATTCTGATATATATATATATATATATATATATATATATATCAGAATCCTAACAGTACTTTAGAGGTGTCTTGATTATTTCCATAGTTTCTCTATTGGCTTCTCTGACCTTAAGTTTTGTGCCATTCATTTTCATTTACTGTAGAATAAAACCTGAATAGAAATATTTGGCATTGACAAAAGTACAACAAAGTACAAGGACACCAACACATAATTGATATTGACAAAAGGAAATGAGAAAACAAAATACTGCTTTCCCCAAAGCTAGTGCACAAACAGATGCATATCCCCACATTGCAGTGAACCCCAGACCTCTCACACATGCGCACACAGTGCAGTGTGTGCAGCCTGCAGGGCTATCATAGCGGGGATAAGTCCACCTTATGGCAGCCGTTAACACAACACCAAATCTGCTGTGCACCACAGAGAGGAACTGCAAAACCAATGTGTAAAACCCACTGCTGCTGTGCCTCTGAGCAATGCGCTTAAACCACCATGTCTAAAATGGTTGTATTACTGTTTCAAACAAAAAATTGTTTTGCGATTTTGAAATGGTTACCTGGCTCATCTCCATAGTGCTGTCATGTAAGCAAAATGCAGTGAATTGTACTGAAAAAAGAGGAGAGAGAGGAAAACAGTAGTAAGTGGGTGAACTGAGAGAGGGAAAGAAAAGAGGACAGGGTGAGAAAGAAACAGAGAAAAAAGAAGTAAGTAGAGAAGTGGAAAGAGGGCAAGAGAGGGCTGAGAGAGAGGAAAACAATGAGGGGGTGAGCGAGAGAGGGAAAAAGAGACACTTAAAGCAAGAGAGAAGCGAGAATGACAGAGAGGAGAAAGAAAGATTGAGAGAGAGAAGCAAAAGAGAGAGGGGATGAGAGAAGGAAATGAAGTGAGAGAAAAGGAGAGAAAGGTAAAGTGAATGAGAAGAGAGAAATGGTGTTGGTAAGTGGGTAAAAGGAGAGGGTAAGCTAGAAAAGAGAGAGGGAGGTGAGAAAGAGAGGGAGAGAGGGGATATTTTGACAGCTTTGAGCCATCACAGCAGCAGCAGACAGCTCAGTGTATGTGTGTGTGCCTGTGTGTCTGTATGTGCTCATCTACAGCAGAGATGCTTCATGACATTCTGAAACAAAGAAGAAAAAGTGAAACAAAAGCCTTTGTAATAGTGTATATAGCAGCATTTCAGATGTCCTCACAACATTCTATAAGCCAATAATATTGACTAATACTAATAGAGATGGGGCAGGTAAAATTAATTTTGTTAAAATGCAGATTTGTGTTGTAAAATACTAAGTTCTTTGACCTAGTCACTAATTGAAATGATCAGCTTCAACATTTGTGAATTTGAATATTTCATGGCAAAGTACAATGTATCGTATTTTCCAGACTATATGTCGCTCCGGAGTAAAAAAGACCAGTGAAAAAACATATATAAGTCGCACTGGGCTATAAGTCGCATTTTTGGGGGAAATTTATTTTACAAATCTAAGACCAAGAACAGACATTTTATCTTTAAAGCAAAATTATAATAATAATAAAATAGACAATAACAGACTGAATAGCAGTGCAGCAGGGTAACATAACAC